>NW_022161412.1:0-16522 GCF_008728515.1 Papio anubis
TGCACGTGTGGAGCTGGGTTTACCTGCAGTCAAGTATAGGGCTTGTCTTCCCTTGACCTGTGCCTCAGGCCAGTGACTTGCCACTGTGTTAAGGTGCACACCCTGGCACCCCTTGTAGAGAGCTGGATTTTGATTGACTTCAGCCTCGGTTCCAAAGTTGTAAACAAGAAAAATGGTGAGAGATTTCTCCAGGCCATTCCCCAAATGTAGAGCTGCTGAGGGATTGAAGGCATCCAGCCCTGCTGAGGACTATTAAAGATGTATCTTCCAGTCCTTCAAGGCGACAAGTGTAAGCAATTAGAGATTAAGTACTAAGCCTTGAGACCTCACAAAAAGGTGTGACTGGTTTCTGGAGTGACCGAGAAGCCCCAGCCTCTTTGCAGGAGGTCACTGCTGAGCCTTGAATGATAATGGCTGGCAATTGTGGTCCACTTCCTAAGTGCCTGGCTGTGTGCTCCGTTTATACATCATTACCTCATTAACCAGCACAAAATCTCCTAGGGGGAGGTATTATTATCCTATTTAACGGGTTTTAACTGCTAAATGATGAAGCAAGGATTTGGACCGGTGTTTACTTTATTCCAAGTCTCCAAAATAGAATTTGGAAAATCTAAGATAGCAGAGGGCATTTACCAGTTTGAGTTATTGGCTGAGCAGAAGTTGGGAATGAAAACAGCCTATTTGAAATTGATAGGATCAAGCACCCTTTGAGGCTTCAGGACTACAAAAAGGCCTTGTTTTTTTCCTCACTAGCTGTGTTCCTCTGTCCCCCGGCAGCCTCACTGGCGTGCCCCAGGGCTCAGTCCTTCAACCTCTGCTCAATCTACCCTTCCTTCCTCTCACCCACCCTCGAGGCTTAAATGCCATTTAGACACTAGATGACTACCGCGTTTTCTGTCTCCTGTGATGGCTCCCTGAACTGCTCCACCCCGATCACCCAGTTGCTCAAGGCCAAGCCCAGTCATCCTCAGTTTCTTTCACATCCTACATCCTATCCTTAGGAAATATCCTGAATCAATCACAGCCTAACCCCCTGCCCTCAGCCACTATCATCTCTGCTGGGATTACCGCAGTAGCTTCTCGAATTCTACTGCTTCCTCCCTACTGTCTGTGGCCAACATGTCAACTAGAGGCTGGGCACAGTGGCTCACGCTTGTAATCCCAGCACTTTGGGAGGCCGAGGCGGGCAAATAACGTAAGGTCTGACCAACATGGTCACCAGCCTGACCAACATGGAGAAACCCTAGCTCTACTAAAAATACAAAATTAGCTGGGCGTGGTGGCGCATGCCTGTAATCCCAGTTACTTGGGAAGCTGGGGCAGGAGAATCACTTAAACCTGGGAGGTGGAGGTTGTGGTGAGCCGAGATCGTGCCATTGCACTCCAGCCTGGGCAACAAGAGCGAAACTCTCAAAAAAAAAAAAAAAAAAAAAAGAAAAGAAAGAAAGAAAGAAAAGATGAGACCGGGTGCGGTGGTTCACCCTGTAATCCCAGCACTTTGGGAGTCCAAGGTGGGCAGATCACTTGAGGTCAGGAGTTTGAGACCAGTCTGGCCAACACAGTGAAACTCCATATCTACTAAAAATACAAAAATTAGCCGGGCATAGTGGTGGGTGCCTGTAGTCCCAGCTACTCAGGCAGCTGAGGCAGAATAGCTTGAACCCAGAAGGCAGAGATTGCAGTGAGCCGAGATCAGGCCACCGCACTCCAGCCTGGGTGACAGAATGAGATTCCATCTTGGGGGAAAAAAAAAAGTGAGAGATCATTTCACTCGGACTAAAACAAAGTCACTACGTCCGCAACAGGATCCACCTAGCCACCAGACCAGCTTTGGGCTCTGGCAGGCCCACTTCAGGGCCTTGCCATTCTTGTCCTTTGCTCAGATAATCACCTTCTCTGTCTTTAAAAGTGTCACCGTCCTCCATAATCTCTTTCCTTCCTTTACTCTACTCCTGTAGACTGCTTTATTTATTTTTTTTTTTTTTTTTTTGAGACGGATCTCACTCTGTCCCTCAGGCTGCAGTGCAGGGTTGCGATCTTGGCTCACTGCAACCTCCACCTCCTGGGTTCAAGCAATTCTCCTGCCTTAGCCTCCTGAGTAGCTGGGATTATAGAGAATGCCGATACCTAATAATTTTATATTCTGGGGAATTGCCTAGTCTTGAACTTCTCTGACCTCCAGTGATCTACACGCCTTGGCCTCCCAAAGGGAAGTGGAAAGGGATTACAAGGCTTGGGCCACGCTCCCAGACTGCTTTACTTTCAACCCCATAGCTTCTATTTTAAACAGAGGCAGCAGTGGTAGGAAAAGGGCAGCATGGAGTCTCACTATATTACCCGGCTGCTTTTCCAGCCTCCTGGGCTCATGCAATCTGCCGCCTCGGCCTCCCAAAGTGCTAAGTTACAGACATGAGCCACTGTGCCTGGCCATTTTTTATTTTATTTCCTTTTTTATTTTTCAGAGCAGGAGTGGAAGTTTATTATTAAAAAGTGATAGAGCAGGAAAAAAAGGAAAGTGCACTTGGAAGAGATCCAAGTGGGTGACTTGGAGAACAAGTGCCACACAGCACTTCTGTCACTCTGGGCGTCAGGGCCCTGTCCACTTTGTATAGCCGCTGGCTTATAGAAGGTGCTCGATAAATCTCTTGAATTCAAAAATCAATTAGGATGCCTCTGTAGTGAAAAAGATACAGTAAAGATGAAGGATAATCAATTTTAAAAATGAGCAGTAAATACACACAAAGCACTTTATTCATTCTTATGACACCTGTTGCTTTTTTGCTGTGTTTGGGTATACGCATGCCATGTCATAGTTTGTGGGGCCCTCAAAGCAAGCTGGGGAGAGTATACCGAATTTAGCTTCTGAGACATGATGCTCTTCCTTTTAAATTAACCCAGAACTTAGCAGCTTACCTATTTCTCTAATGCCAAAACGTCCTTAGACTGGGGGTGATACTTGAGTGAAAGAGAATTTTGCAAGTATTAAATGAGCTAGCTTCTTTTTTTTGTTCGTTTTTCTTTGAGACAGAGTCTTGCTCTGTCACCCAGGCTGGAGCACAGTGGTGCGATCTCAGTTCACTGCAACCTCTGTCTCCCGGGTTCAAGCGATTCTCCTGCCTCAGCCTCCTGAGTAGCTGGGATTACAGGCGTATGCCACCACACCTGGCTAATTTTTGTATTTTCAGTAGAGATGGGCTTTCATCATGTTGGCCATGCTGGTCTTGAACTCCTGACCTCATGTCTGCCCACCTTGGCCTCCCAAAGTGCTGGAATTGTAGGCGTGAGCCACCACGCCCAGCAAAGAGCTTCTAACCTTCATAACCTGACAGGTGTTCTCCTCGAGTCCAGGGTCTCTCTGTCCTTTCATGGTGCTCCGCATCCCCTGGATGTGCCAGTTTCTGGGGGAAGACCAGTCCCTTGTTACATGCATGAGTCAGTGAACAGGGAGTGGGTGAATGACATTTGTGGAAAAGTTATTTCTAGAAGTTAGGTGGGCAGCTTGGAAGGTAGAGGCACTTCTGCAGACTATTCCTGGGGCCACACGTAGGTTCTTGAATCCCAAATGGAAAGGGGAGATTGATAACTGGTGTGTTTATGTTCTTACAAGTCTTCTGCCTTTTAAAATCCAGTCCCAGGACATCAAAGCTCTGCAGAAAGAACTCGAGCAATTTGCCAAGCTCCTGAAGCAGAAGAGGATCACCCTGGGATATACACAGGCCGATGTGGGGCTCACCCTGGGGGTTCTATTTGGTGGGTTCCCCTCAGCATGTTCTGACCACATCTCCCTTCTAAGGAACATTCCTGAATCTAGGCCTTTTCCTCCCCATCAAGGGAGTGCGGGAGGCACAGGGGCAGACTCCACCCTCACCCATGAAGAGGAGTGGGGAGAGGGAGAAGATGCTTGGGCTTTGAGCTCCCTCTGGGAAGAGGTGGGAAGCTTGGATCTCAGGGTCACAAGGGCCCTGCATGCTCCCTCACTTTGCTTCTCCTTTGACTGGCCTCCCCCAGGGAAGGTGTTCAGCCAAACGACCATCTGCCGCTTTGAGGCTCTGCAGCTTAGCTTCAAGAACATGTGTAAGCTGCGGCCCTTGCTGCAGAAGTGGGTGGAGGAAGCTGACAACAATGAAAATCTTCAGGAGGTGAGGGTGGGAGGGGGATACATGGGGACCTTCCCTTTCTTGGCCTAATTTCCATTGCTTCCATCCCTAGCTTGTAGCTCTCCGTCTTTGGTGCAGTGGTTCTCAGTGGGATGGAGTAAAATTCCTCAGTTCTGCTGGGATAAGGTCCAGAGCCAACCCTTCCAGGATCCTGCCTTTTCACACCACCTGGCTTTGCTGACACATCTAGTCACAGACCCTCCGTGATGCTGTTTTTACTCAGCAAGTCCAAAGTTTGCCCTCTTTTTGTCACCTCTTCCCACCTTTGCACAGGATGTTCCTCCTTTTGTGAAACCCTGGTGCAGGCCTCGGCGAGGGTGCTGAACCAGTATTTCAGGAACTGAGTGGAGAGGCGGTGCCTGAGGACCTTGTTCCCCAGATATAAGAAGGTTTCCATGAGTTATCTTCGTTGCTGTGTAACTAACTACTCCCTAAATTTACTTGCAAGCCATGAATACTGGATAAACCTTAAAAAGTATAATACATAAATGTCTAGCAAAATGGTGCCAAATGCAGATAGAAGTAGTTGAATAAGAAAAGGATCTTTACAAATTGAATAAGTAAGAGCACACTGCGTGGAGATGAAAATGATCTCTAAGTCCAGATACTCCTAAAAGTGCCCCATCATGGGGATTTCAAAGTTACAGCATTTTATAGACACACCTGTCAGAAGACATATGAGGAGACAGGCTTACCCCTGAGAAACAAGGACAGACTAAGATGTGGAGGTGGATCCCCCCGGATGTGGATGAGGGATAGAAGGTCCTTGAGATGTCCCAGACCACAGGCACCCAAGGAGAGCTAAGCAAGCAAATACAGAGGAGTCCCGAGGTACAGTTGGTCATCAGAGGACTTGTCCTCCCAGGAATGTCCTGTCTTTTAATGTCACTGGAAACGGTCACTGGCTGGGAACAGCCCATGGGGCAGAGCCTCACCAAGCACCAATGCTACTGAGGGGTGTCAGGAGCACAGGAGCAGGGCTTGGGAGATGACCCAGAGTGTGACTTCCAAACCTTCTTTAGCCTCTGACCGTCTGGGCCCTTTGAAATCAAGCTGGCCCTGAGCGAATGCTGGATGATTCTGCTCACACTTAAAATGAGGCAAGGGGAACCAGAAGCCCCCAGGTGGATGTCTGGTTTCCACATACACTTCTGCCCTCATTGTGTGAAAGTAGCCATGCCTCCTCCTGGGAATGAGGGTCTATTACCTGGGCCTGGAGAGCTGAGCAGAATCCTCTTCTTACCAGGTGGTCTCTGGGCACACACTGTCCAAACTTCTCTGGTGACAACTGTCATGTGTAGTTCAATGGGCTGTCTTTTGTCTTCCTTTAAGGATACCCTCTAAGGTTGGCTCTTAACAAGGAAGTGGAAACCCTGTTCTATCTGCAAGGAAGTGAATTCAGACAAGAACCTGAATGAGCTTGGAAGTGGATTCTTCCCCAGAGTCTCAAGGAAAGAACGCAGACCTGCTCGTGACGCGAGACATAGCCCTGTGGAGACTGTGGACTTGCAACCGACACGACTGTGACATGATAATTAGGTGCTGTTTAAAGCCACTTGGTTTGTGGTAATTTGTATGGCTATGGCAGCAATAGACACCCATACAGCAGAGAAGATGCCCTCTCCCCACAATAATAATTTCCTTGTGATCCTGAACTCTCTCTTCCCCACCCGTGCCCTTGCCATCCCTTGGCAGGCCTCACACTGCCCAAGCAAACCCCAACCCTTCCATGCCTCACACTGCCTGCCCACAGGAGATGCTGGCTTGCACTTGGCCTGGGGCCCTCCAGGCTGGCACATGGCCTGTGCCACACTTATTCTCCCATGTTCACCATGAGGCTGACAGGGTCCTCACTCAGTGCTGAGCTGAGAAGATGCCCTGGTTAGAGGGTGCTATGGCAGGTGTGGTGATAGAATGCCCTGTACAATAAGGATGGGGTTGGGGGAAACCTACAAAGACAGGGGAGTTGGCTGGTTACTGCTCGGATGCATTGTTGCCCTATGAAAGGATCATGAGAATCTGTGGAATGTTAACAGCTGTCACTGGCTACATGTGACAGCCTCTGCAGTATCTCATGGAGAGGTCTTTATCTCCTGTAACAAAAGGGCAGATAGCGTGGAATGGTAGCTGAAGACGTCATTATGAGGGCCACAGTGCTCTAGAGATGTTTGACACTCAGCCAAGGCAGGCCTGTTACAGGAAAGTCAGGGCCCTGGTGGGGAAACCTGAGATTCTGCAAACTGGAATAGGATTATGCGATGGGTGCTGTCTAGGATCTTCGGGGCATGCAGAGGAAGCTCACCCTTTTCTAGTAATGGTTCCCACTTCTTATGCTGGAAGATGCTACAGAAGCCTCATCCCTATGATGGGAATCCCACTTAGGAGCTTTGCAGGAACTAGCTAGCACGTCCCCATAGGAGGCTGGGGACCACTTCTGGGATTGGAATTTGAGGGCCTTTGATTAAGGAACCAGAATTTCAGTCTGGATGAATAAAAGTCATTTGGCTTGGAGGCAGTTTCTCAGGGCACGGGTTTATCAAACACCCCAGGACTTTGACAAATGGAGGTTATTCCACTGCTGGGGTGAATCCATATAAACTGGAAAAAAAGATGCCCAACTCTCAACAAGGTAGACATGTCTTAGTTCCTCTGGAACATGTAGGTGATGGAATAACGAGGCTGAGGAAAGTGGGCATGGGGAAGGCCCACCAGGGCTATGCTCTACAAGAGGGCCCAGAGGACACACTTTCCACCAGAGCCTCAGGAACGCGGGATGCTGAGGAGAGGACCCGCATCATTAAGCAGAAGTCTGGCATTGGGTCCTCTGCAGGCCGGGGATATGGTAGTAAAGATGGTCCTTGTAATTTATTAATATCCTTAAAGAGTGTATTCTGTATGCAGAGACCACATGGTGACAGTGACCTGCAGAAGCCAGAGGGCACGGTTACTATGGCAACTTCAGAGGAGCAGCCAAGAGGACTCGAGCTGCAGGTAGTGTGGGGAAGGTTAATAGAGGGTGGTGTCCCAATGTTAGGACAGGTAGCCAACAAGGGCGCTGCTTGATGTCTAATGATAAGAAAGAACTGAGGAGCAGGAGGTGAAGGTGTTTGACCCAATACAAAGTCACGATCCCATCCTCAATGCCTAGACCTCAACCAAGATTCAGATTCAGATCTCAGTGACAGAGGAGGAGTCCACAAGATTCAGATTCAGATCTCAGTGACAGAGGAGGAGTCCATATCCCTAGGGTGCAGACTCCCAAACCCGGCTACAGAAGCATATGCTGACAATTCCCCTAGTCATTCAAGCAGAGGAACCTATAGTGTAATTTCTATAGCACAGGAGACCAAAGCACTGGGGAAAGGAAACAGGCAGAACTGAGGGGATTATTAGCACTAGGTGTGAGCTACATTGATGCCCAGATGCCCACAGCACCATCATGTCTCTCATCACAGCTTACGGAGGCCAGGGAGTAAACCTTGGACATTATGGCCTACAATGGGACCACTGGATCCATAGACTCAGCCCTCATTATCTTCCAATTCCCTGAGTGCATAATTGACACTGATGCACTGTTAGTGGGGAGTCACCCCACACTTGGGTCCCAGTCTATAGAGGTTGGCTGTCATTGTGCTGAAAGCCCAAGGGAAACTGACACTGCCCCTATCTGGCCAAATCAAAAATCATAGCGTGACCCAGGTGGGTCTTGTGGAAGACACTGCAAGTATTTTGGAGGTTGCACCACCAATAGAGAGCTGAAGGATGAGGGGCAGGGTGTTGAAGGTCTGCCAGGCTCCACGTGCATCCAGCAACCTGTCCCCAAGGAAGCCTGATGAGGTCTAAAGAATGAATGAAATTACTCCAGGTATGGCCAAGTAGGAGTTATAATTGCAACTTTTATGTTGTCTGAATATCACTGATAGAGCAGGACACACAAAGCCTCGGCAATATTGAAAGCATGGGGCTGTGGATCTGGTGAGTGCGTTCCCTTCCACTTCAATTAGAAAGTGGATATGGAGTGATTCACATTCATGTGGGATCCACAAAACATCTATTTATAGTTTGTCTCAGGGCTATTGTAACTCCCCTGCCCTCTATAGCATAGTCTTAAGACTGTACTAGCCACACTGGATATAGGATATTAAATCAGTTTGTTTTATTGACAACTTCCTGTTGACTGGGGTGGATGAGCAGCAGGTAAGAGGTGCACTGTAGTCCTTGGCAAAACACATGCAATCCAGAATGTGAAGACAAACTTTACAGAGCTTCAAGAGTGGCCACTCGGCCGAGAGCAGTGGCTCATGCCTGTAATCCCAGCACTTTGGGTGGCCAAGGTGGGTGGATCACCTGAAGTCAGGAGTTGGAGACCTGCCTGACCAACAATGGAGAGACCCCTGTTCTCTGCCAAAATAAAAATTATCTCAAAGTAAGTGGCACATGCCTATAATCCCAGCTACTTGGGAGGCTGAGGCAGGAGAACCACTTGAACCCGAGAGGCAGAGGTTGCAGTGAGCCAAGGTGGCGGTAATGCAGTCCAGAGGAAAAGTAACAAGAGGAAATTACATCCTTCGCCAAAAAAGTGGCCACTGAAGTGATGTTTTATGGGTGGAACAAGCTTTTCGGGCGTTCACTGTTTAGCAGATGTCCCCTCCAAGGCGAAAAGACAAAATCCGCTCTCATCTTGCATCCTCACCAGAAGGCAGAAAGCACACTGCCTGATGAGGTTCTTTGAGTTCTGACGACACTGGCATTCCACATCGGTGTTGTTTTGGCCCACGCCTAGGGTGGATATTATATGAGCCAGCTCAAGTGGCTCATACAGGAAAGGACCTCTGAGCAGATCCAGGCTTGACGGGTAAGCAGCCAGCATCCCTCACATCCCATGGTGCTGGTGGTGCTAGTGGTAGGAAGATGCATGAGCCTCGGAGTCCCAAGCACCAGTGGGAGAGTCAAGCAAATGGAGGGTCTCTGCACCCTGAGTAAGATCAAGTCATCCACAGCAAAAAGACATAGCGGCCCTTGCCAGAAGCAACTTTAGTGCTCTCTTTGTCCCATCTAGATAACTGCTTGACCACAGGATACCGCTGCAATGATGATCTCCAAGTGTCTTCTGACTCCACAAATGTGGGAAAAGAAAGAGATCAGCCTGTTTACTGTGTCTATATAGAAAGAAGTAGATATAAGAGGACTCCGAACAGACTCTGTATCTGAGAGATGCTGTTAATTCAGGATCCTACCCCAACCTTGTCCTTGCAAGAGATATGTGCTGTGTGACTCAAGGTTTAATGATTTTGGGCTGTGCAGGATGTGTCTTGTTAAACAAATGCCTGCTGTAGCTGCTGGTTAAAAGTTATCACTCATCTCCCTCTTCTTACCTCTCAACTCCCAGAGACACTGCACACACAAGGTCACAGGGACCTCGCCCCAGGTGCTTGGTATTGTCCAAGGTTTATCCCCATGTGATAGGATGAAACAATGTTACAAAAAGTTTATCTCAAGGCACAGGATTTTCCTTTGAACTTATTCACTGAAAGAGGTTTTTCTTTGGTTCTTATGTCTTACTCACAAGCACTCTCCTCCCTAAAATGATCCTGTATTGTCCCAAGCTACCCCTCTGCCTTAAGATGGTAAAAGTACTATCAATAAATACTATGGAACCTAGAGGCCAGTGCCGGCGGTCCTTCTGTAAGCTTGAGCGTCGGGTCCCCTGGCCCCCGCTTTCTTTCTCTATACTTTGTCTCTGTGTCTTATTCTTTCCTCGTCTCGTTCCACCTTACGGTGAAACACCCACAGGTGTGGAGGGGCAGGCCACCCCTTCCATCTGGCGCCCAACGTATTTTCTTCTAAGGTGAAGGTACACTGAACGTGGTCATTGAGGACAAGTCGACGAAAGACTCCCGAGTACGTCTACAGTCAGCCTTGCGGTAAGCTTGTGCGCTCGGAAGAACCTAGGGTAACAATGGGGCAAACTAAGAGTAAATATGCCTCTTATCGCAGCTTTATTAAAATTCTCTTAAAAAGAGGGGGAGTTAAAGTCTCTACCAAAAATCTAATTACGCTATTTCAAACAATAGAGCAGTTTTGTCCATGGTTTCCAGAACAGGGAACTTTAGATCTAAAAGATTGGGAAAAAATTGGCAAAGAATTAAAACAAGCAAGTAGGGAAGGTAAAATCATTCCGCTCACAGTATGGAATGATTGGGTCATTATTAAAGTAGCTTTAGAACCGTTGCAAACAGAAGAAGATAGCGTTCCAATTTCTCATGTCCCTAAAAGCTGTGCAGTGGATTGTGAAAAAGAGGCAGGGATAGAATCCCGGAAAGGAAAGGAAAGTTCACACTGTGAATGTGTATCAGAGCCGGCTATGGCTCGGTCAACGCAAAATGTTGACAATAATCAATTACAGGAGGTAGTATATCCTGAAACGTTAAAATTAGAAGAAAAAAATCCAGAATTAGCAGAGCCATCAGAGTCTAAACCACGATGGCCAACTGCTCTTCCAGCAGCTCAGATGCCTGTAACTTTACAACCTCAAATGCAGGTTAAACAAGTACAAACTCCAAAAGAAGATCAAATAGAAAAAGATAGAGTCTCTGCCATGGCAATGCCAATCCAAATGCAGTGTCCACAATATCAGCCGGTAGAAGATAAGACCCAGCCGCCAGTAGCCTATCAATACTGGCTGCCAGCTGAACTGCGGTATCGGCTGCCCCCAGAAAATCCGTATGGACAGCCAGGCACATTTCCAGTGCCACAGGGCAGGGCGCCATATCCTCAACCGCCCACCATGAGACTTAATCCTACAGCACCGCCTAGTACACAGGGTAGTGCGTTACATAAAATTATTGATGAGGCAAGAAAACAAGGAGATATTGAGGCGTGGCAATTCCCAGTAATATTAGAAGCAAGACCACCTGGAGAAGGGGCCCAAGAGGGAGAGCTTCCTGTAGCTGAAGCCAGATATAAGTCCTTTTCTATAAAAATGCTAAAAGAAATGAAAGAGGGAGTAAAACAGTATGGACCCAACTCTCCTTACATGAGAACATTATTAGATTCCATTGCTCATGGACATAGACTCATTCCTTATGATTGGGAGATTCTGGCAAAATCCTCACTCTCACCCTCTCAATTTTTACAATTTAAGACTTGGTGGATTAATGGGGCACAAGTACAGGTCCGGAAAAATAGGACTGCCAATCCTCCAATTAACATAGATGCAGATCAACTAATAGGAATAGGTCAAAATTGGAGCACTGTTGACCAACAAGTAATAATGCCAAATGAAGCCATTGAGCAAATCAGGGCTATCTGCCTTAGGGCCTGGGAGAAAATCCAAGACCCAGGAACCGCCTGCCCCTCCTTTAATACAATAAGACAAGGCTCTAAAGAGCCCTACCCTGATTTTGTAGCAAGACTTCAAGATGCTGCTCAAAAGTCAATTACCGATGAGAATGCCCGTAAAGTCATAGTGGAGTTGATGGCGTATGAAAACGCCAATCCTGATTGTCAATCAGCCATTAAGCCATTAAAAGGAAGGGTTCCCGCAGGATCAGATGTAATCTCAGAGTACGTTAAAGCCTGCGATGGAATTGGAGGAGTTATGCATAAAGCTATGCTTATGGCTCAAGCAATCACAGGAGTTGCTTTAGGGGGACAAGTTAGAACATTTGGGGGAAGATGTTATAATTGTGGTCAAATTGGTCATCTAAAAAAGAATTGCCTAGTCTCAAATAAACAAAATGTATCTACTCAAGCTACCACAACAACAGGTAAAGAGCCACCTGGCCTATGTCCAAGATGTAAAAAGGGAAAACATTGGGGTAATCAATGTCGTTCTAAATTTGATAAAAATGGGCAACCACTGTCGGGAAACGAGAGGAGGGGCCAGCCTCAGGCCCCGCAACAAACTGGGGCATTCCAAATTCAGCCCTTTGTTCCTCAGGGTTTTCAGGAACAACAACCCCCACTGCCACAAGTGTCTCAGGGAATAAGCCAGTTATCACAATACAGCAATTATCCCCCGCCACAAACGGCAGTGCAGCGGTAGGTTTATGCACCATACAAGCAGTCTCTCTGCTTCCAGGGGAGCCTCCACAAAAAATCCCCACAGGGGTATATGGCCCATTGCCTGAGGGGACTGTAGGACTAATTTTAGGAAGATCAAGTTTAAATCTAAAAGGAGTTCAAATTCATACTGGTGTGGTTGATTCAGACTATAAAGGCGAAATTCAATTGGTTATTAGTTCCTCAATTCCTTGGAGTGCCAGTCCAGGAGACAGGATTGCTCAATTATTACTCCTACCTTTTATTAAAGTTGGAAACAGTGAGATAAAAAGAACAGGAGGGTTCGGAAGCACTGATCAGACAGGAAAGGCTGCATATTGGGCAAATCTGGTCTCTGAGAGCAGACCTGTGTGTAAGGCCATTATTCAAGGAAAACAGTTTGAAGGGTTGGTAGACACTGGAGCAAATATCTCTGTCATTGCTTTAAATCAATGGCCAAAAAATTGGCCTAAATAAAAGGCTGTTACAAGACTTGTCGGCGTAGGCACAGCTTCAGAAGTGTACGAAAGTACAATGATTTTACATTGTTTAGGACCAGATAATCAAGAAAGTACTGTTCAGCCAATGATTACTTCAATTCCTGTTAATCTATGGGGTCGAGATTTATTACAACAATGGGGTGCGGAAATCATTATGCCCGCTCCATTATACAGCCCCACGAGTCAAAAAATCATGACTAAGATGGGATATATACCAGGAAAGGGGTTAGGAAAAAAATAAAAATGGCATTAAAGTCCCAATTGAGACTGAGAAAAATCAAGAAAGAAAAGGAATAGGGTATCCTTTTTAGGGGCGGCCGCTGTAGAGCCTCCTAAACCCATTCCATTAACTTGGAAAACAGAAAAACCGGTATGGGTAAATCAGTGGCCGCTACCGAAGCAAAAACTGGAGGCTTTACATTCATTAACAAAGGAACAATTAAAAAAGGGACATATTGAGCCTTCATTCTCACCCTGGAATTCTCCTGTATTTGTAATTCAGAAAAAATCAGGCAAATGGCGTATGTTAATGGACTTAAGAGCCGTAAATGCTGTAATTCAACCCATGGGGCCTCTTCAACCCGGATTGCCCTCTCCGGCCATGATCCCAAAAGACTGGCCTTTAATTATAATTGATCTTAAGGATTGCTTTTTTACCATTCCTCTGGCAGAGCAAGATTGTGAAAAATTTGCCTTTACTATACCAGCCATAAATAATAAAGAACCAGCCACCAGGTTTCAGTGGAAAGTACTACCTCAGGGAATGCTTAATAGTCCAACTATTTGTCAAACTTTCGTAGGTCAAGTCCTTCAACCAGTTAGAGACAAATTTTCAAATTGTTATATCATTCACTATATTGATGATATTTTATGTGCTGCAGAAACAAGAGAAAAATTAATTGACTGTTACACATTTCTGCAAGCAGAGGTTGCCAACGCAGGACTAACAATAGCATCTGATAAGATCCAAACCTCTGCTCCTTTTCATTATTTAGGGATGCAGATAGAAAATAGAAAAATTAAGCCACAAAAAATAGAAATAAGAAAAGATACATTAAAAACATTAAATGACTTTCAAAAATTGTTAGGCGATATTAATTGGATTCGGCCAACTCTAGGCATTCCTACTTATGCCATGTCAAATTTGTTCTCTATCCTAAGAGGAGATCCAGACTTAAATAGTAAAAGAATATTAACCTCAGAGGCAACAAAAGAAATTAAATTAGTGGAAGAAAAAATTCAGTCAGCGCAAATAAGTAGAATAGATCCTTTAGCCCCACTCCAACTTTTGATTTTTGCTACTGTACATTCTCCAACAGGCATCATTATTCAAAACACTGATCTTGTGGAGTGGTCATTTCTTCCTCACAGTACAGTTAAGACTTTTACATTGTACTTGGATCAAATAGCTACATTAATTGGTCTGGCAAGATTACGAATAATAAAATTGTGTGGTAATGACCCAGACAAAATAGTTGTTCCTTTAACCAAGGAACAAGTTAGGCAAGCCTTTATCAATTCTGGTGCATGGCAGATTGGCCTTGCTGATTTTGTGGGAATCATTGATAATCATTACCCAAAAACAAAAATCTTCCAGTTTTTAAAATTGACTACTTGGATTTTACCTAAAATTACCAGACATGAGCCTTTAGAAAATGCTCTGACAGTATTTACTGATGGTTCCAGCAATGGAAAAGCGGCTTACACAGGACCAAAAGAGCGAGTAATCAAAACTCAGTATCAATCAGCTCAAAGAGCAGAGTTGGTTGCAGTCATTACAGTATTACAAGATTTTAATCAACCTGTTAATATTATATCAGATTCTGCATATGTAGTACAGGCTACAAGGGATGTTGAAACAGCTCTAATTAAATATAGCATGGATGATCAGTTAAACCAGTTGTTCAATTTATTACAACAAACTGTAAGAAAAAGGAATTTCCCATTTTATATTACTCATATTAGAGCACACACTAATTTACCAGGACCTTTAACTATAGCAAATGAACAAGCTGACTTACTGGTATCCTCTGCATTCATAAAAGCACAAGAACTTCATGCTTTGACTCATGTAAATGCAGCAGGGTTAAAAAACAAATTTGATGTCACATGGAAACAGGCAAAAGATATTGTACAACATTGCACCCAGTGTCAAGTATTACACCTGCCCACTCAAGAGGCAGGAGTTAATCCCAGAGGTCTGTGTCCTAATGCATTATGGCAAATGGATGTTACCCATGTACCTTCATTTGGAAAATTATCATATGTTCATGTAACAGTTGATACTTATTCACATTTCATATGGGCAACATGCCAGACAGGAGAAAGTACTTCCCATGTTAAAAAACATTTATTATCTTGTTTTGCTGTAATGGGAGTTCCAGAAAAAATTAAAACTGACAATGGACCAGGTTATTGTAGTAAAGCTTTCCAAAAATTCTTAAATCAGTGGAATATTACACATACAACAGGAATTCCTTATAATTCCCAAGGACAGGCCATAGTTGAAAGAACTAATAGAACACTCAAAACTCAGTTAGTTAAACAAAAAAAAGGGGGAGACAGTAAGGAGTGTACCACTCCTCAGATGCAGCTTAATCTAGCAATCTATACTTTAAATTTTTTAAACATTTATAGAAATCAGACTACTACTTCTGCAGAACAACATCTTACTGGTAAAAAGAACAGTCCACATGAAGGAAAACTGATTTGGTGGAAAGACAACAAAAATAAGACATGGGAAATAGGGAAGGTAATAACCTGGGGAAGAGGTTTTCTTGTGTTTCACCAGGAGAAAATCAGCTTCCTGTTTGGATACCCACTAAACATTTGAAGTTCTACAATGAACCCATCAGAGATGCAAAGAAAAGCGCCTCCATGGAGACGGAAACACCGCAATCGAGCACCATTGACTAACGAACAAGCCTTCATCGCCATGGCACATTTATATAGAGGAAAAGGGAGGGAAAACATTGTGGGAAGTCAGGGACCTGGAACGCAGGGACTGGCTGAAGCCACGGCAGAAAAACATAAAATGTGAAGATTTCATGGACATTTATTAGTTCTCCAAAATTAATACTTTTGTAATTTCTTATGTCTGTCTTTACTTTAATCTCTTAATTCTATCATCTTCTTTGTAAACTGAGGAGGATATATGTCACCTCAGGACCCTGTGATGAATGCCTTAAACTGCACAAATTGTTTGTGGAGCATGTGTGTTTGAACAATATGAAATCTGGGCATCTTGAAGAAAGAATAAGATAACAGCAATGTTCAGGGAACAAGGGAGGCAACCTTGAACTGGCCGCCGGTGTGCCGGACGGAACAGAGCCATATTTCTTCTCTTTTCATTATGCAAATAGGAGAAATATCGCTGAATTCTTTTTCTCAGCAAGGAACATCCCTGAGAAAGAGAATGCGCTCTGAGGGTAGGCCTATAAACGACCCCCTTGGAGGCGTGCCGCCTTTTACGGTTGAAGCCGAAGGGATGAAATAAGCCCCGGCCTCCTGTAGCGCTCCCAGGCTTATTAGGACGAGGAAATTCCCACCTAATAAATTTTGGTCAGACAGGTTGTCTGCTCTCAAACCCTGTTTTCTGATAAGATGTTATCAATGACAACGCGTGCCCGAAATTTCATTTAAAATTTTAATTTTAACGCCATCCTGTGATCTCATCCTACCACCACTTGCCTTGTGATATTCTATTACTTTGTGAAGTATGTAATCTCGGTGTCATGATGACAATGGTGGTTTTGTTGAAAAGAAAAGGGGGAAATGTGGGGAAAAGAAAGAGATCAGCCTGTTACTGTGTCTATATAGAAA
>NW_022161413.1:0-16494 GCF_008728515.1 Papio anubis
GAAAGGCTCCCAATATTTAGGAACAAATTTAATTAAATATTGGGAAAATCTCTACATTGAAAACTACAAATGATTGCTAAAAAAATTTTAAATAGACGAATAAATCAAAGAATCTTACATTTTTATCAATTGGAAGTTTCAATATTGCTAAGAAGTCAATTCTTCCCAAATTTATCTTTAAATTCATTGTGATGCTCATTAAAATGCAAGCAGGTTTTGACTTTATGGAAATTCACGAAATGATTCTGTTAATATCTAAATGCAGGCAACCAAAAGCCACAATGACATGAAGAAAAACCAAGTTGGAGAATTCACACCACTGGATATCAAAACTTACAAAGCTATAATAACTAATTAGAACTGTGGCATAGAATCAAGTATCAAGAATCACATCACATATAAACATTGCCAAATTTATGACAAATATGCTAAACTGATTTTAATAATTTTAGCCATAAATAGTTACATTAAGAAAGAAAAATTTAAATATTAACTAAGTGTCTAATGTGAAAAATTACAAATACAAATGGAAAAATTTCAAAATAAGTGGAAGAAGTGATACGGTGTTACAATAAGAGCAAGAGTTATTGAAATTAAGAACAATAGAGGGAAAGATATTAAAATGTCAAATTTCTGGCAAAATCTTTTAAGAATAATAGCTGATAATGCACAAATTAATAATAATAGGGATTGAAAGGAACCGTAACTTCAGGTAACCACAGAAATAAGATAAAGGAATAAATTATGAAACGTTATGCCAATAGGTTTGAAAAAATAGTGAATGTAATTTAGTAATGGTGAAGAACAATTTAAAAAAACTATACTGGCTTCCTTGCTGTTAATTACACATTCCAAGAATGCTCCCATCTCTGGACTTTGCATTGGTTTCTCTGCTTGGAATGTTTTTCCTCAGATACTCAATTAGCTAACTGTGTTTAAGCTTTATTTTTACATATGGTGCTATTAGTGAAAACTTTACAATATAAAATAATTTGTTTCCTGCACTATGTCACTTGCCTTGCTTTCTTTACCTCTGTAATGTGTGTTGCCATCTAACCCATTTCATGCTTACATGTTTATTTTTTACTGTTTTCTCTACCACTATAGATTGTACTTCATGAATATGAAAACTTTGTCTAATTCATCACTTCCGGATTTTCAGTTGGAGTTCCAATAAATTCACTTGAATAAATGATGTATAAAAGAATTAAAACTGCATGATGGTCTTAGTAGATATAGGAAAAAGAAACATTGCATACAAGTCAGCATATATTTATGATGAAAAGTTTAGCAGACTTGAAATAAGAAGGGACTTCGTCAATTTAATAAAGGCTCCTGGGGTAGATCAGCACTTTAATGGGCTCAACGAACTATGCCCCCAGTACTCACATTTGTTTCACAATGACATACTCCACAGTTGGCCATGTGATAAGTTTGACCAATGTGACAGATCTAAGTAGAGGCTTGCACATGTTGCTTATATTCTTGAAACACCTGTTCTTCAGATTATTCTTGGAACCTAGCCATCATTTTTTGAGGAGCCCAACCTAGCCATGTAGAAAGATCATATGGAGAGCCATATGGAGGACCAGCCAACGTCTCTAGCTGGACTCGGCAAAACCTAATACGAATTTTATTGGAACAGTGGCAAGCTGTCTTTACCAAGCTCTGCTAAAGTAAGTAAGTTAAATAGTTATTGTTTGAAGTCACTGTTTTGGGATATCTCCTTATGTAAAACTAGATAAGTGGAACAGTTGTCCACCTAAAACCTAGGTCAAAACATGTACTCAGTGAGAACAAGACGTGACTGCCACTTGTTATCACTTTAATTCCACGCTGTTTTGATTGTTGTAGCTGGTGCATTAAGATAAAGAAAATTTATAGGAACTAGAATGGAAATTTAAAAACTTTCCTTAATTATAGGAGCTATATTTCCCTACTTAAAAAATCCCTAAAAATCTGCAGATAAAACATTAGAAAAATGAGATAATTTAGCAAATCCCTTGGCCCAGGTATCAAATTTATTTCTATCTATCAGCAACAAAGAGTAAAATGTAGTTTGGAAAATATAATTTTGATGACTACCAAAGTAATAATGTCCAGATGTAAATCTAATAGAACATGGAAAGGCTTTACACAGAATATTATACAACTTTACTGAAATACATTAGAGAAGATCTAAGTAAACATGGATATTTATTTACCTTGATAATGGTTGAGGAGTTATCTTTAGTAGCTTTATTTTTTTGCTGACATACAGAGTCAATGAAATTTTAATTAAAAGATATTTTACTTTATAAAAAATTTATTGCACCGATTCTCACATTTATGCAAAGGAGGAAGAGCGCAAGATAACAACAACAACAACAAAAAAGCAGAAAAACAGGAACAAAATTCAGAGATTTGCTCTAATAGCAATATTTACAATGTATAGGAAATAAGACAGTATAATGTTAGCACAGGAACAGACAGGTAGATGAGTGGACAAAAAGAGAGGGCACCGAAGAGATCTGCATACACACAATGTATACACACATTGCAAGTCAGTAAATGGCACTGGGGCAATTGGTTTTCCACATTAAGAAAAGAAAAATAAATACATTGAAATATTTCTCACTATAAGTATATCTAAAAATGAGTTTCAGGCGGATTAAAGATTGAAATATTAAAGTTAAAACTTTAAAACTTTTTATACCTATAAAGTCATTATCTTTATGTCCTTGGGAATGGAAAACATTCCTTAACAGAAGAACTAAAAAAGACTTTAGCATAAAGAGAAGACTTATTTTAATAATTCCACAATATAAAATTAGAGCATCTTTACATCAAAGGAAACCACAGAATAAATGAAAATTCAGGCTACAGAAGGGAAAGAGATATCTGCCACTTCTATTAAGTGGCACAGTTTAGTATTCTAAAGAGACACATAATTCCCTTAAAAATAAGAAAAAGAAAATGACCAAAATGAAAATGAGCAAAAGTCTGCAAAGAAATCCAAATGCCTAGTAAACACATAAACAAAAATGTCTAATAAAATAGAAAAAGCAAATTAAAAGTAGAGTGTGCTATATCTGTCAGTATCCTTCGAGTAGTACCTCGTTGGGTAAGTATGTAAAGCTCTGAGAGCTCATATACAAGGTTGGTAAGAGTGTAAATTGCTAAAACTACTTTGAAGAATAATTTCACATCATATTGGAAAGTTTTAGAAGTCAAAGGGAAAAATATAATTTTTTCAGAAATTTATAGTAGATATCTTTTAGAAACAGGGAAGTAGGAAAAGGAGCCTAGAGCTGTCTATAAAGGGAAATAAAATACGCTCATAAAGAATTAAAAGTTAAAAGTTATTGTCTTTAAAAGTTATTGGACTCAAATCTTACGAACTATTAATGGTTATTGTTTCAACCATTATTATGAAATATGAATTTCAGTTGCACTGTTTTTTGTAATCTTCCTTCTGAGGGTAAAAATCAAACAGAAAGATTTACAAAAGTAGGGATTCTGTTTATAATGCTATGACTTTTGGTCTCAAGTCGTGTCATGCTTCTTTATGGAAAGGCTGGAATTCCTTCCCTTTCCTTTCTTAGTCTTTCATTTTCTTTTCTTTCATTTATTTATTTCTTTCCTTTTCTTTCTTTTCTTTCCATCCCATTCCTTTCCTTCTCTTTTCCTATCTCTCTCTGTAAACACATAAGAATACATGCATATTCACTGCACCACTCTGGTAGTGTTTTACTAATATATTCCTGTCCATTTATAAATCAAAATAGAAAGCTGCTATAATTCAACATCATGGACAGCTTTGAAAGATATGGATCATAGGACAATTTTAACTCATGTGTTGATGTGATAATATATCTCATAGAATGTCAACTCAAGAAAGATATAAGACATGGCATAATGTGTGTATGTGCATATTTGTGTCCAAGTTAGTACTGAAAAGTTATATTAAAAATGAACAAAGGGAAAAAGTGCATGAGGTGCAGGGAGTCTAGGAGAAGCCAGGAATAAGCTTCTAGGTGTTCTCTTCCAGTGAGTTACATTGATGTGCTTAATGTGCCATCAATGGTATGATAACACATGCAGAATAATGTCAACCAGGAAGTTCATTCAAGTTTGATGTAGAGGGTTTTTATGGAGGATCAGTCAGGTACGCATATGGCACCTGTGTGACTGACCTCAGCTACTCAGACCCAGCCCACCAGAGCAAAATAGGCACCATAAATCACCCTGTTAGCATAATCTATCTGATCAAATTTATATTCTGTGACCCAAGAAAACAAATTATTTTAAAAAACACAAACATTTTATTAGGCAGGATATTCCAAGAACTTAGAGCTCCTCTCCCAGGAGCCTGCCAAGAGCCAGTCCCGAATATAGGCCTTTCTTGGGAGTATACAGGGTTCTGCAATAGAGACATGAAAAGTTAGCCCTTTTCTGCATAATGGTTGACTGATATTTTGATATATCAGATGCGTTAGGTGTTTTACAACTGAAAAAAAAAAAGAAGCAAAACTATACTCATAAAATAATATCAAATTTTTCCTTAAAATACCATAGTGGTAAAGAATGAAAACTTTGGGGCCAAACTGCCTTGAGTTTGAGTCCCAGGGTTAGCTAGTAATTTGCTAGTGACTGTAGATAAGTTGATTAGTGACCTGTGCCTTAATCTCCTTATCTTTAAAATAGGAATATCAATATTATTTGCCTCACAGGATTTATTGTGAATGTTGAACACAATAATGCCTTTGAAACCTAGAATAATCCTTGGCATAAGTAGTACTTATTAAGTGTCACTGTTATTATTATAGTTTTATTATACACTAGCATAGGCATAAGAAAGTAGATCTAGAGATATGAGCAAAAAGTTTTCCAAAAAGCTAAAAGTGAAAACAAAAACAAAAACAAACAAAAAACCTCAAGCTATTTAGGCTATTTTATAAAGAGAGAAGTGTTACAGTTTTGCAAGATAGTAACATTGGGGAAACAAGGTGAGGGATAAAAGAGAAACCTCTGTATTGTTTTTACAAATTTTTTATAGGTTTAAAATTTCTCCAAAGTTTAAAAGTGAGGTAACGTTGTATTCTATTTGAGTAGTAAGTATTAGAAAGCAGGGTAGTGCCAAGAATTGGGAGAGCTGAGGAAATGACAGGAACATGTCTGCCCCACTGGTAGGAGTGTAGCCTCATGGAAGCATTCTGGAGCACATTCTGGGTATAAAAATTCAAATTAAGCCTCTCATATACTGGACCTGAGCAATTTTGCTTCCAGGTACATATCCTAAATAAATCCTTACACAGGTCCATAACAACACTTGTTTGGCATAATTCATGGTAATGGGGAATTAGAAGCAATCGAGATGTCCATCAGTGGGAGAGTAGATCTGCAAAGGTTGAGGATGTACACCATCAAAAAACATGCAATTTTTAGAAAAAGTGGGCTAGATACAGACATTGTAACATGATAGCTCTTAAAAGTAGTGTGCTGAGTGAAAAAAAGTAAGAAACTGAAAAGATTATAATGTAATACTATTTTATAGAATAAAGTATCCTAAAACAACAATACTAATAGAAATTAAGAGCCCATAAAAAGTTACACATGAAACTTATAATAATTGTTTTCTTTAGGGGGAATGGTAGTAGAAATAGATAGGAAAGAAATGTTATAAATTAATTAATGTAAGATGAGAGAGATTGTGCACATATCAATGAGGATAGGGTGCCATGAACTGATAAATGTAATGAATTCAACCTTCTGCACTTGAGATCCAACCACATAATAAAAGGAAAAAACAAATAATATATACAATTTTGTCTATATATATATATCAAAATTAAAATAGTGAAAACCTCTAGGAATCACTATTAAAGAGGAAATTCTTATTTTAATGTTATTTCTACAACATTTAAAATAATTTGAGGAGCATGATGTGTAATTTTAGTATTCAAAACATAAAATGTGAATAATTAGTAATAAATTCAATACAGGAGCAAGACTGCCTCATAAAGCTATGTAACATGACTGAAAGAAATTAAAGACCTAAAAAATGGGAAACTATGTCATGTTTATGAATTAAATGACTCAATATTAAGATTTCTATTTTCTCAGAAATGATCTATAGATTTGATGCAATCCTAATAAAAATGCCAGCATGCTTCTTTTTAGTAGGAATTAACAAGCTAATTCTAAAGTGTATATGGAAATGCAAATGACTTGGAAAATCAAAGCCTAGAAAATCAAAAGATTAGAGGCCTTAAACTATCTGACTTCAAGAATTGTTATAAAGTTGCTGTAATTGATACAGTATGGCAGTATGGTATTAGTTAAAAATAAACACATAGATCAATGAAAAAGAATAGTAAGCCCATATATTGACAAGGTTCTGAGGTAAATCAATGGGGGAACATAATGTCTTTTCAATAAATCACACTAAAAGCTATATATCTGTATAGAAAAAGAATGAGCATTAATACTCACTTTATATTACACTCAAAAATTAACTCAATGGGGATCACGGACTGAATTAAGTATAGAAGCTAAAACTATTCATTTTCTAAATGGTCACTTAGAAAAATATCTTTATAACTTTAGGCCGGGCATGGTGGCTCACACCTTTGATCCCAGCAAATTAGGAGGCCAAGGCGGGTGGATCATTTGCGGTGAGGAGTTCAAAACCAGCCTGACCAACACGGTGAAATCCCATCTGTATTAAAAATACAAAAAAAAAAGAAAAGAAAAGAAAAGGAAAGAAAAGAAAATGAGCCAGCATAGTGGCACACACCTGTAATATCACCTACTTGAGAGCCTGAGGCACGAGAATTGCTTGAACCAGGAGGTGGAGGTTGCAGTGAGTCAAGATTGCACCACTGCACTCCAGCCTGGGTGACAGAGTGAGACCCTGTCTCAAAAGAAAAAAAATCTTTATAATTTTAAAGAAGGTATTTTTGGAAGATAGGACACCAAACATGAATTATGAAACAAAAAGTTGACAGATTGAACTACATCAAAATTTTTAAAGTTTTACTCTCCAAAAGAACCTGATGGGGAAAAAAAAAAAAAAAAGACAACCACAGGAGATTAGAAAAAACATTTGTAATACATGTATCTGACAAAAGATCTTTATCCAGTATATATGCATATATACACACATATGTAAATGTCTTCTTAATAGAAAGATTAACAACTCGTTTTAAAAATGGGCCAAGTGTTTGAGCAAACACTTCACAAATGAAGACACGCAAATAACTAATAAGTCCATGAAAAGATGTTCAACCTTGTTGAACAGGGCAATACAAAATAAACTCATCGATATATATCACCATGAATGTGTTTAAAAAGCTAAAAGTTTTGAAAACACCTGACAATATCAACTGTTGGTGCAAATGTGGAACAACTGGAACTCTCATACACTGCTTAGAATATTATATTCCCTGGACTATCTAGGGAATATAATATGGAGCAACTACTTTAGAAGTCAGTGTGGGTGGCTGGGAAGATGGCCGAATAGAAACAGCTTCGGGCCGCAACTCCCACTGAGATCAATGCAGAAGGTGGATGATTTCTGCATTTCCAACTGAGGTACCCGGCTAATCTCACTAGGACTGGTTAGACAGTGGGTGCAGCCCACGGAGGGCTAGCCAAAGCAGGGTGGGGTATCGCCTCACCCAGGAAGCCCAACGGGTCGGACCAACTCCCTTTCCTAGCCAAGGGAAGCCATGAGGGACTGGGCTGTGAGGAACAGTGCACTCCTGCTAGATACTACGCTTTTCCCACAGATTTCACAAACCAGGAACAGGAGATTCCCTCGGGTGCCTATGCTACCGGGGCCCTGGGTTTCAAGCACAAAACTGGGCGGCCGTTTGGGCAGAGACTGAGCTAGCTGCAGTAGTACTGCTAAGGCAGTGTTTAAAGGGAAATTTATAGCACTAAATGCCCACAAGAGAAAGCAGGAAAGATCTAAACTCAACATCCTAACATTACAATTAAAAGAACTATAGAAGCAAGAGAAAACAAATTCAAAAGCTAGCAGAAGACAAGAAATAACTAAGATCAGAGCAGAAATGAAGGAGATAAACAAAAAAAAAAAATCAAAAAACCAATGAATTCAGCAGCTCGGTTTTTTTGAAAAAATTTAACAAAGTAGACCACTAGCCAGACTAATAAAGAAGAAAAGAGAGAAAAATCAAATAGACACTATAAAAAATGATAAATGGAATATCACTGCTGATCCCACAGAAATATAAACTACCATCAAGGAATACTATAAACATCTCTATGCAAATAAACTAGAAAATCTAGAAAAAATGGATAAATGCCTGGACACATAAACCCTCCCAAGACTAAACCAGGAAGAAATCTAATCCCTGAAAGACCAATAACAAGTTCTGAAATTAAGGCAGTAATTAACAGCCTACCAACAAAGAAAAGCCCAGAACCAGATGGATTCACAGCCAAATTCTACCAGAAGTACAAAAAGGAGCTGGTACCATTCCTTCTGAAACTATTCCAAACAATAGAAAAAGAGGAAATCCTCCATAACTCATTTTATGAGGACAGCATCAACCTGATACCAAAACCTTGCAGAAACACAATAAAAAAGGAAAATTTCAGGCCAATATCCCTAATGAACATTGATGAAAATCCCTCAATGAGAATACTAGCAAGCCAAATCCAGCAGCAGCACATCAAAAGCTTATCTACCATGATCAAGTCAAGCTTCATCCCTGGGACAAAGGTTGAGAAATTCAACATATGCAAAATCAATAAATGCACCAATCCATCCCATAAACAGAACCAACAGCAAAAACCACATCATTATCTCAATAGATGCAGAAAAGAGGTTTCAATAAAATTCCTTTACCCTTCATGCAGAGCTCTCAATGAAGCTAGGAGTTGATGGGATGTATCTCCAAAGATAATGGGCTATCTGTAAGCCAGGCCCACAGCCAATATCACATACTGGAATGGGCAAAGCTGGAATCATTCCCTGTAGAAAGCTATCTAGGAACAAAGGATGCGATCTCTCAACACTCCTATTCAACAGCATGGTATTTGGAGATTCCTAAGACCAGGGCAATCAGAGGGAAAGACAAAAAAAAAAAGGTATTCAAATATAAAGAAAGGGAATCAAATTGTCTCTATTTTGCAGAGTGACGATTCTATATTTAGAAAACTCCATCATCAGCCCCAAATCTCCTTAAACATAAGCAATTTCAGCAAAGTCTCGGGATGCAAGATCGGCGTACCAAAGACCACAGGCATTCCTATATACACCAATAATAATAATAATAATAATAATAATAATATGTAAAGGAAGCCAAATCCTTGGAGCCTCCCATTCCCTGGTGCAAAGAAGAATAAAATACAGAATACAACTTACAGGGCATGTGAAGGACTTCTTGCAAGGAACTGAAGCCACTGCTCAAGGACAGAGGACACAAACAGAATGGAAAACATTCCATCCCCTCATGATGGGAAGAATCAATGTGTAAGAAAGCAGCCATACTGCCCAAAATAATTTATAGATTCCAATTTTGCTATCCCATCAAGCTACCATTGGCTTTCTTCACAGAATAGGAAAAACTACTTTAAATTTCCATATGGAGACCAAGAAAGAGCCCACTTAAGCCCAGAGATAATCTTAAAAGCAAAAAGAACAAAGCTGGAGGCATCCTTATATCTGACTTTAGAGCTATGCACAGTGCTCGTGTAAAGACGGCGTGGTGCACAGTGCAAGACGGATATAGACCAGTATATGGAGACAGAGGCTTCAGAAATAATGCCACACATCTACAACTATCTGATCTTTGATAAACTTGATAAAAACAAGCAATGGGGAAAGAATTCCCTATTTAATAAATGCTGTTGAGAAAACTGGCTAGCCATATGCAGAAAACTGAAACTGGACTCCTTCCTTACACCTTATACAAAAATTAACTCAAGATGGATTAAAGACTTAAACGTAAGACCTAAAACCATAAAAACCCTACAAGAAAACCTAGGCAATACCATTCAGGACATAGGCATGGGCAGAGACTTCATGACTAAAGCATCAAAAGCAATGGCAACAAAAGCCAAAATTGACAAATAGGATCTAATGAAACTAAAGAGCTTCTGCACAGCAAAAGAAACTATGATCGAGTGAATAGGCAGCCTACAGAATGGGAGAAAATTTTTGTAATCTATCCATCTGACAAAGGGCTAATACCCAGAATCTACAAAGAACTTAAACCAATTTACAAGAAAAAAAAAAAACAACCCCATCAAAATGTGGGTGAAGGATATGAATAGACACTTTTGGGATTCTCCGGGTTCAAGTGATTCTCCTTCCTCAGCCTCCTGAGTAGCTGGGATTACAGGTGCATGGCACCATGCCCAGCTAATTTTTTGTATTTTTAGTTGAGATGGAGTTTCACCATGTTAGCCAGGATGGTCTCAATCTCCTCACCTCGTGATCTGCCCGCCGCACCCCTCCAAAGTGCTGGGATTACAGGCATGAGCCACAGCCCTGGCCCGACAGACACTTTCTAAAAGAAGACATTTATGCGGCCAACAAACATATGAAAAAAAGCTCATCATCATTGGTCATCAGAGAAATGCAAATCAAAACCATAATGAGATACCATCTCATGCCAGTTAGAATGGCTGTCATTAAAAAGGCAGGAAACAACAGATGTTAGACATGATGTGGAGAAATAAAAACACTTTTACACTGTTGGCAGGAGTGTAAATTAATTCAACCATTGTGGAAGACAGAGTGGCGATTCCTCAAGGATCTAGAACCAGAAATACCATTTGACCCAGCAATCCCATTACAGGGTATATACCCAAAGGATTATAAATCATTCTACTATAAAGACACATGCACATGTATGTTTATTGTGGCTCTGTTCACAATAGCAAAGACTTGAAACCAACCCAAATGCCCATCAATGATAGACTGGATAAAGAAAATGTGGCACATATACACCCATGGAATACTATGCAGTCATAAAAGGATGAGTTCATGCCCTTTGCAGGCACATGGATGAAGCTGGAAACTATCATTCTCAGCAAACTAACACAAGAACAGAAAACCAAACAGTGCATGTTCTCACTCATAAGTGGGAGTTGAACAATGAGAACTCATGGACACAGGTAGAGGAACATCACACACCAGGGCCTGTTGGGGGGTAAGGTGGTAGGGGAGGGATAGCATTAGGATAAATACCTAATGTAGATGGCAGGTTGATGGGTGCAGCAAACCACCATGGCACATATATGCCTGTGTAACAAACCTGCAAGTTTTGCACATGTACCCCAGAACTTAAAGTATATTAAAAAAAGGAAAACAAAATCTCATGTAGAAGATTAAAGAAAAAAAACTCACTAAGGTGTATGCATGTGTAAATATCATAACCATTAATTCAAAAAAGTCCTATAAAAACATTCCCCATTACTGAGCAATTGCTCATTCCCTTTGTCATTAAAACATGTACTTTGATTTACTTCAAAACTGAGGGGACTAGTCCAGTTTTGTACTCTTGGAAATTATGAGTCTTTCTTGAAGAAATCTGCAGCATTACACAAAATTGAATCAGATATTCAGATTCACAAGATTTATGCCTCCTTATATCACACATTCATAAGCTGGATCTTTGCATTTGCAGTTTATCTATATTCTGTTTCATGGAAATAGGGAGTATCCCCAGGCTAACTCTGTAAAACCAATTTGTCAAACTCTTGTACAGATCAGAAAAGTAAAGGAATTAATATAAAGATCTCCAGTAATAGGGATACACAAGGGTGATGACAATTTTATTAATAGATTATAGTTGTATATGCTTATATTTATAGATTGTACACCTCACACACACACATAAACATACACACTCACATTTGGGTAATAATGCATTTGCCATGAGTAAGGAACATAAATGACCTTATTGTTTGAGTCAGACAAATATTAATTTGAATCACAGCTTAACTACTATTTGTTTGAGAAATCTCAGAAAAAATTAATTAATCCTTCCTAAATTTATTGCTCCTATTGGCAAAATGGGGACAATATGGCATAGCTAGAAGAGTTGTTTTCTTGAGTCAAAAGAAAAAAATATGTATAAACACTTGATACTTGCTAGGGGCTGAATAAATTGTTGAAATCACCACTGTAATAATAGCAAAAGAACTTAATAAGAATACTTAATATGAATAGGAAACTAGGAGGCCCGCTGGAAAGACCATATATGCACTATCATATTATCCCAGTTAGCTTCAACTATCTCCAACCTATTTGTTAATAATGGCTTTTAAATTATACAGGCCAGACTCCAAACTAATTGTCTTTCTCCTTCATTTCAGAAAAATTTCCCAAAGATGACTTAAAATAGCACTTGAATTGGAGGGAGCAAGGAAAGCCAATATTATTAGAAGCACAACATCTTAAATTTTGAAGAATTATATTTGAGAGGAATATATGCAATAGACAGCTTGGAAGAGCATTCTGGGAAGAAATTAGATTCACCCCCTTCCAATCTGAAACATAACAACAATGCCTTTCATTTCTATGGTTCTTTAGAGTTTAAACATGGCTTTTAAACACATCTTTCTCTGAGGAAGCTCTTCCTTTGACAACATCTTCCTCAGTGCTGCCTTCATGGCGTCATTCCGTAAGCTATAGATGACTGGATTGAGTGTTGGAGGTATCACAGTATAGAATATGGAGAATACAAGGTCCATAGTCGATGAGGAATCAGAAGGCAGTCTGAGAAACTCAAAGCCTGCAGCTGAAAGAAAGAAGGTGACTACAAATAGGTGTGGTAGGCAGGTGGAGAAGACCTTGGTCCGGCCCTCAGCTGATGGGATTCTCAGCACTGTAGAGAAGATGCGAATGTAGGAGAGCACAATGGATATCAAACAGATAAATGCTGCAGACGTCGTGAATGCAGCCAGTGCAATCTCGTTAATGGATTCATAAGAACAGGCTAGTTTCAGCATCTGAGGAACATCACAGAAGAATTGGTGAATGACTCTCTTCCCACAGAGAGGTATGGAGAAGTTAATGGCAGCATGCATGAGCCCAGAGAGGCCCCCAGCAATCCACACAGCTATCACTGCATGCCTACAGGCACTGGGATCCATAGTGGTCTCATAGTGAAGTGGTTGACAGATCGCTGCGTACCGGTCATAAGACATCACTGTGAGAATGGCCACTTCTGATGAGGCCAGAGCTATGAAGAAGAAAACCTGAAGAATGCACTGAACAAGAGAAATGTAACCGTTGCCCATAAGTGAATTTGCAATGGACTGGGGGACTGTGACAGAGATGAAGCAGAGGTCCAGAAGAGAGAGGTGCTTTAAAAAGTAATACATGGGGGAATGGAGACGATGGTCCAAGGTAATGACGGTGATAATGAGGAGGTTGCCTGTCAAGGCCAGTAGGTATGTCACCAGAAACAGCAATGCATGTAAAATCTGAAGCTTACGCTCATCAGAAAACCCCATGAGGAGGAATCCATTCATTGCAGTCAAATTGACCATAGTCTCTCTGAAGATACCAAGTGTGACTCTGTTTAGGAAGCCAAAGAACATTAGGAAGAAAATGCATGACATCTAATATATTTGTATGTCAAGTAACTCAGTTTCTCAGCATAGAGGTACTGAAATGAGATGAATTTATCTCCATTGTGATTAGTTAATATTCAATTTAAAAAATTTAGCAATTATTCAGAAACAGAATCCCTAAATGTGATCAACAAGTCATAAACGTTTTCTGGAGCAGAATTTGCGTTGTCAAAAGAGGGAGAAATTGATGGAAATGATAAAATCTTTACCTTCAACAAAGTCAATGAAAATGATATTAGCATACCAATCTCATTACATCTTCTATATGATGCCTTAGTATTATAGTTATGCACTATATAGCTTCATTTGCTAACCAGCTAACATGAAGTTACTGATACCACCTCAACTCAGAGGCAGATCTAGAAACAGCTCAGAAGCTAATCTAGAAGAGAGGTTCGCTCAAAGAACAGTCATATTTTTTCCTCTGAAAAGCTCTTAACATCTAAAAAAGATTACATTTGATTGTAATAAACTTTCCATAGAAATTTTGAAAAATGAAATGTCTCAAAATTGTAAACTGCAGATGCCACTGATATCAGGCATTGAATCCTGAGCTTTGGAGATCTTGCAACTAAGTGACAAAGGTTCACTGTCAAAGAACGTTTAATTCTCAGAATTCTTATGACAACTTGGGGTTGGACATTTTCGATCAAATCCATTTGAAGAAATAAAGAGATTTTCTAAAATCTCTGTGATAGGCAGAATGCTAGGTAGTGGAGTATGTATCTTTCTAGTGTTATGTCTCATTGTGTCTTCCCAAATGAAAAAAAAAAAAAAAAAAAACAGTATTTTTTTCTCTCTAGGACTTGAAATATATTAGATAGTGGGAGCCCATTTCTTAAAATAACCAACCTAACAAAAGAAACATCTATACCAGATGTAACAATTGTTAGGAGGATTAAATGATGTAACTTTTCCTATTTCATTTTAAATGTGCTATTATTGTAGAATTATTATCATCATAGAATCATTTTGTGTATCAGAATCACTCTGCCAACTAATTTTTGCCTCTTTTTTTTTTCTTTTTAAATCTGTGCATTTGTTGAAAGGTCAATCAGTATCATTTTCACTGAGTTTCTTTTGCACAAAGACTATTCCTTCATCATTTCAATCCATTTCTTCACCCTTGACCAATGGTATCTAACATATAAGTACTAAGTAAATAGTTATTTAACTGGATATCTACATAATTGATTTCACTTCTATATAGATAAAAACTTAATGGCCAAGTTACATGAGTTACTGCATCGGATTTTGAAGTTACTGTATCTGATATTGTAGTATGTTTCATTTATTAATCCCTAAGCTGTAGGAAATGGTTAAAAATCACTTAAACCACGATCTTTCTGATTTTGTTGTAATTTATTTTGAGAACTGATTGAAACTAATTTTTAGGAAGTATATTTTTTTTTCCACAAGGCACAGTCTCAGGGATAGAAGGGCCCTTAATCCATCACCGATGGTCACATCCCCTGCTTCACGACAGTAAGAATCAGAGAAAAACAGGGGTTACTTTCTTCAAAGTTTCTCTAGCTTTCTTACTCCTACAGTTTTCCTGATCCTCCATCAGATATGGCTTAATTCCCATTGCTGCCAATCTTAGTGCCTGGCTTAACTTGCTCCAAATATCAGATGGTAGTTTTGGAATTTAAAATAAATAGATTAAAACAATTCACTTATATTTTAAAACTTATTGTCTCTGGCTTGAAAATCAAGAGCATCATGTTATTTACCACTTCTAATACACATTGTTAGTGTAATTTAAGAAAAACCTCTATCATTTAGCGTCCCCATTAAGGTTTCTCCATAGAGGGAAGGAGGAGAAAAATCATTAGAAAAAACTTGAATGCACACACCGTATTCTCCTCTCAACAACTCCCACCAACCTATTTTTATTTTTATTTTCTTTGAAGACATAGAGAATAATTTTTATATCTGATGAATACATGGAAAATTTCATCATTTTAATTTCATTAGTTGCAAATTGTATTGATTAATTCATCACTTATCAAATAAGAAGGAAGGGAATCACATACATGTGGAGATACACTTAGGATTAAGGATGTACTGTGAGAACATATAAAACCTGTGTTCAATCCTTCCAAGTCATACCTGCATTGAATACTTTATTTTATAATAAAACTAAACAGTTTTTGGTGGAGAGTATAATGATTCTTTGAATGTTATTTGTTTCCCCCAAGCATTTTTTTTCTCTCTTCACTAACCACTTATATGCAAATTTTATCTTACAAAACATCTATAAACTGTCTGTTTTTTAACTCTCATATGTTGTTGAAACACTCAATTTTTTTTTGAAAGTAGTTCTCTTTTAGGTTCAGTGGTACATGTGCAGGCATGTTATGTAGGTAAACTCTAATTCATTCCAGTAGCTGCTCTAGAGAGTCGCATCCTAAGTCTCTTCTTCTCTATTTTCCTCTATTTCCTGGGAGGTCACATTGCCAACAACTTCAGTGAGAAAACATAGGCAATTATATGTTAAATATCTCAGTTTCCTACCTGTATACAAATGAAATTAACTCTAATATGATTCAATTCTACCCATTCCAGGGTTTCAAAAGCAGAGAAAGAGCTCTTTTTTCCTTTCCAAGTCAGTGACCAACCCTATACACAGCCTTGTAAAGGGCATCTTTGCCACAGTATGCGCTTGCTCTCTCTCTGTCTGTCTCTCTCTCTCTTTCTTTCTCTCTCTTTCTCTCTCTCAAGAGCACACATTTTATGTGTGTGTGTCTGTGTATGTGTGTGTATAAAATTCACACAAACTCCATGTCTAAAAATTCTAATAATGTTGATTTACTGAGATTACTTTTAATGAACCAGTCAGATTGTTTCACTATTCTCCGTTGATAAATGATAAATTAGAGATAGATAGATGAG
>NW_022161414.1:0-199871 GCF_008728515.1 Papio anubis
TCGCCCTGCTTCAGCTCTCGCTGGTCGGGCTGCAGCAGCTGACCAGCACCGATCGTCCGGCACTCCCCAGTGAGATGAACCCAGTACCTCAGTTGAAAATGCAGAAATCACCGGTCTTCTGTGTCGCTGGCGCTGGGAGTTGGAGACTGGAGCTGTTCCTATTCGGCCATCTTGCTCCGCCCTCCTCAGTGAGTTCTTAATTTCAAATACTGGATATTTCACTTCTAGAATGTTTGCTTGATTCTTTTTAAAATAGATTCCAATTTTCTATTGAAATTGTCCATTTTAAAATCCATTTTATCAACATTTCCTCTATTTTCTTTAATATATAAACATAGTTATACTAGAGTCCTTGTTTGCTAACTCAGGTAATGGGATCATCTGTATGTCAACTTTTATCATATATTTTCCCTCTTGATTGTTGGTCACATTTTCCTGCCTTTTGCAATAATTCATGTTGTGCACCAAACATTATTTATATTAGATTCATAGAGGCCCCAGATGATGTCTCTCATCAGACAGATTCCTCCCTTTTCTTTGTTAGGCAGGTAGAGTAAGGTAGGCTGGCTACCTAAAGCCAATTAAGGCTTGAGTTAGGTTAGGGCTGAGTTTCAGTTCTAGTAAAATTTAGTCCAACTTTGGCTTGTTCTTGTTCTGAAGTTATGACCCTCCTGAGTTTTGAGCTTACAGCCTGGTTGATCCTTGTCTCCTCAGCCCTGAAGGAGTATGGGAGATTTGCATCTATCCTTTGGTGGTTTTGAGCTTAATTCATTAGCTGCATTCCCCTCCCTCCTTTCACCCCACCCACTACATACACACATAGCTTCAAATCTTTGTAAAATGTTTTGAGAGGAAATACCAGTGTGTGTGTGTGAGGAAATCCCTCTTCCTCTATTCTCTTAAGCATCATGGGAATCATGGAAGATTTTGGTTTGTCTTTTAGAGGCCCTCAGCCCAGCTTTCTAGCCTCCCTTGCATAGCCAGAATTCAGATGTCCCATAGGGAAAACTTGTTATGCATTTAGAGTGCCTCAAATTTCCAATATGTTTTGCTAATCCTTTTTTAACTATCACAAGTCTTACTGGTTTCTCTTTCTCTCATATATGACTCTCTGCCTAGTCCAAGTCTCAGCCACACTATGGTTCCCAAATCAAATACTCCTGGAGAACAAAAGAGCTGGTGATTATTAGTTAACTTTGGAGGGTCCCACCCATTGGAGTTTGACTTCATCACATCCTTATGGCACCCATATTCCTCAATTTGTTTAAAAATATGATTTGTGTAATTTATCCAGGTTTCCCTAGTCGTTGCAGTGAAAGTGTTGGGCTATCATGGTCTATTATATCCAATGCAGGAGCCGAAGTCCAGACACCTAGCTTAAATGGAGTCAGAAAGAACCACTACTCAAGGCATACAAGACGCGATGGCTCAAGCCTGTAATCCCAGCACTTTTAGGAGCCCAGACGAAGCGGGATCACGAGGTCAGGAGATGGAGACCATCCGGCTAACACGTGAAACCCCGCTCTCTACTAAAAAATACAGAAAATATACCGGGCGCAGGTGGTGGGCTTCTGTAGTCCCAGCTAATTTGGGGGCTGAGGCAGGAGAATGGCGGTGAACCTGGAGGCGGAGCTGCAGAGCTGAGATCTGGCCACTGCACTCCACTCCTATGACTGAAAGTGAGACTCCCTGGCTTCAAAAAAAAAAAAAAAAAAAAAGAGTTAATAAGAGTGTGAGCAGCTGCATATTACACACAGCCTTGGAGAAAGGAGCCCCTCAGTGGAACATGGTAGAACTTTGAGTGAGTGCAAAAGTAGAGACATGAGCTTAAGGACTTGCTTTATGAGATCTGACATCAACCTAAACCACACAGCATTAGATGAACCTTAGATGAAGACCAGCAGAAGCCTTTCCAAAGCACTTTCATAATTATAATTCAACAATCAACTGTTTAGATTTGATTTTTCCAGTAAAATATAAACTCTGGGAAGACAAGAACTTTGCCTGCCTTCTTCACTTTGATCACTTCATCACCTAAACAAAGCGTACAGACTTCTATTTGGTAGGTTATTAATTAATTAATAATCAATATTTGACAAATTTTGGGTTCACATGGTAAAAGTCAATACCATAGCCCCTCATCAGTCCTCTACAGTTGGTTGTAAATAATTGTGCTTATATTACCCACAGAGTAAACATTATAGAATTATCACTCCAGAATCCTTTGTTTCTATGGTTTCCAGATGTTTCCAGTGTCTAGATGTTCCAGCTGCTCATCTCTGAGAAATCCAGCTGTGTCTCACCATGGATGCCACAGCCTGTAATGAATCAGTGGATGGCTCACCCATCTTCTATCTGGTGGGCATCCCCTCTCTGCCAGAGATCTTCTTCCTCCCTGTGTTTTTTATTTTCCTCCTCTTCTACCTTCTCATCCTGATGGGTAATGCCCTGGTTCTGGTGGCTGTGGTGGCAGAGCCCAGCCTCCACAAGCCCATGTACTTCTTTCTGATCAATCTCTCCACCTTGGACATCCTTTTCACCACAACAACTGTCCCCAAGATGCTGTCCCTATTCTTGCTTGGGGACCGCTTCCTCAGCTTTTCTTCCTGCTTACTGCAGATGTACCTCTTCCAAAGTTTTACATGTTCAGAAGCCTTCATCCTGGTGGTCATGGCCTATGACCGCTATGTGGCTATCTGCCACCCACTGTACTACCCTGTCCTCATGAACCCACAGACCAATGCTACCTTGGCAGCCAGTGCCTGGCTTACTGCCCTCCTCCTGCCCATCCCAGCAGTAGTAAGGACCTCCCAGATGACATACAACAGGATTGCCTACATCTACCACTGCTTCTGTGATCATCTGGCTGTAGTCCAGGCCTCCTGCTCTGACACCACCCTCCAGATCCTCATGGGCTTCTGCATCGCCATGGTGGTGTCCTTCCTCCCCCTTCTCCTGGTGCTTCTCTCCTATGCCCACATCCTGGCCTCGGTGCTTCGCATCAGTTCCCGAGAAGGACGGGCAAAAGCCTTCTCCACCTGCAGCTCCCACCTCCTGGTGGTGGGCACCTACTACTCATCTATTGCTATAGCCTACGTGGCTTACAGGGTTGACCTGTCCCTTGACTTCCACATCATGGGCAATGTGGTATATGCCATTCTTACACCAATTCTCAACCCCCTCATTTACACTCTGAGAAACAGGGATGTAAAGGCAGCCATCACCAAAATCATGTCTCAAGACCTAAGCTGTGACAGGAGCATTTGACCTTTAAATGCAGCTAATTCTGCTTCCAGGACACCAAATAACAGTGCTTAGCACAGAGTAAGGACTCAATACATAATAATGAAATAATGTTAATTTTTATAGGAATCTTAAGTTGTTGTATAAAATTTTGCTATTTAGTAATCCAAGAAACCTTTACTAAAATAAAAAATCTTCATGGCAAAAAATTCTTATAAGCAAAGTCAAAAAAACAAATAAAAAACATATCACAGGGAAATGCAAATATTCATATTATACAAAGAATGTAGAAGACTGAAATAAACATTTCAATAAAAACATGGGCAAATATATGTGTAGACAAATCACCAAAAAAATGCAGTGGCCTTTAAATAATGAGTCTTCACTTTATAAAAAGAATACGAATTTAAATTGTGCTGAAATGCTATTTTTCACTTAATCAGATTAGCAAAAATCCAATATTTTGACAATATGCATGTAGAAAAACAGAACTTTTATAACTTGCTTGTGAGGATACAAATTGGTATAACACTACCACAATACCTACCAAAAGTACATATGCATTTACCCTTTGACTCAGCAGTATCACTTCTAGGGATCTATCCCGAGGAGTCACTGTCAATCATTCATTAGGTTACGTATTCATCACTATACAGGGAACTTATTGAATAAACTGTGAAAATGCATGATGCAGTAATAAAAAGGAAATGAGGAAGCTCTCTACTGATATGGTATCATCTCTAGGATATGTGTTAAGTGAAAAAAAGCAAGCTGCAGAAAAGTGTTTTTGTAAGAAAGGAGATAGTTTGCTTAAAATTTCAGGAAAAAACTAGGGGGAAAATGCGAACTCATAAAGATGGTTATCTATAAGGAGAGGGAGGGAACAGGAAGGGACGGAACCGGAATGGAAGCAAGACTATATATATGTAATTATTTTTACATAGTTCAAAGAAATCAGAAAGAAAAACCCCACAATTCCCTCAATTTAAAATAAACAGAAGCACTTGACCCTGGCTGTCTCTCAAGTTAGTGGCATGACCACACAGAAAATTACTATAAGTGACTTTTAAACAATGTTTTGATATACATCCTAAAAGGGGTATACTAAAAGGACAAGAAAAATCACATCTTAAGCTGCATTGAGGAGTTTTTGTTTGTTTGTTGTTTGTTCTGAGAAGAGGCCTTGCTCTGTCACCCAGGCTGGAGTGCAGTGGTGCTATCTCAGCTCATTGCAGCCTTGACTGCTAGGGCTCAAGTGATCCTCCCACCTCACCTCCCTGAGTAGCTGGGGCCACAGGCACATGCACCACTACTCCTAGCTAAAGGAGTTTTAAAAACATACATATTACAGTTTTACTTCTTTAATATATATTAGATGTAAATTACGTATTTCTATAACCAAAACCATTTTTATCATTTTATTTTACCATGCATGGTTTTATATTTACAGAGAGTTCCAAAGATATGAGAGTTCCCATATATCCTTCACCCAACTTCCTCTGTGTCAACATCTTACATAACCATGATACACTTATCAAAAGTAAGAAGTTAACATTGGTAAAATACATACTATTAATTATACTAGAGATTTTATTCAAATTTCTCCTGTTTTTCCAGTAATGTCTTCTTTCCATTCCAGGATCCAATCCAGAATGTCACGTTGCATTTTATTATATCTTCTTGGTTGCCTGACCTTTTATTGGTCTTTCCTTGTCTTTCGTGACCTTGACACTTCTGAAGAGTCAATAGTAAATTTGGCTAAGTGAAAGAATCCAATCTAAAAAGGCTGCATACTGTATGATTCTAACTGGAATTCTGGAAAAGGCAAAACTATGAAGACAGTAAAAAGCTCAGGGGCTGCCAGGGGCTAGGAGAAGGGAGGGATTAATAGGCAGAACACAGAGGACTTTTAGGACAGTGAAACTATTCTGTATGATACTACAATAGTGGATACATGTTATATATTTGTCAAGACTCATAGAATGTACTACACCAAGAGTATACTATGGCCTTTGGGTCATAATGCTGTGTCAATGTAGGCTTGAATGTAACAAATGTAACCACTCTGGTGGGGGATGTCATTCTAACAGTTATGTAGTGGTATCTTATTGTGGTCGTAATTCAATTTAATTACATTTCCCTATAACTAATTGTGTTGACCATCTTTCATGTGCTCATTTTCTATCCATATATCTTTTCTGGTGAAGTGTGTTCAGATCCTTTGCCTGCTTTTTAATCCAGGTTGTTTGTTTTCATAACATTGAATTTCAAGTGTTCTTTATATATTCTAGGTATAAATTTGTTATTAGATATTTGATATACAAGTAATTTCCCCAGTCTTTGAATTCTCGTACAGTGTCTTTTGCAGAGCAAAGGTTTTCCATTTTGATAAAGTCTAACTTATCATTTTTCCTTTATGGATTATGATGTTTGATAACATATCTAAATACTCATCACCAAACCAAAGGTCATGCAGATTTTGCCCTATAGAAAACAACATTTCTAGAAGTTTTCCATTTTTGATTTCATTCTATGAACAATTTTGAGTCAATTCTTGGATAAGGTGTGAGGTTGAGGTTGAGATTTTTTTTTTTTTTTTTGCGTATGAGCATCCAATAATTCCAGCACCATTTGTTATAAACCGTTCTCTATCAAATTGCGTTTACACTTTTGTCAAATATCAGTTGATTATATTTGTGTGTATCTATTTGTGGGCTCTCTATTCTGTTCCACTGATATATATGTCTATCCTTTACCAATACCACATAGTCTTGAATACTGTAGCTTTATAGTTAGTGTTGAAATTCCGTAATGTGACTCCTCTGACTTTGTTAATTTTTTTTATAATTGTTTGGTTATTCTAGTTCCTTTGCTTTCTAATATAAATTTTAGAACCAACTTACTGGGATTTGGGGAGGGGAGGGACTATGTTAAATCTATAGATTAAATTTGGGACAACTGACATTTTAACAATGTTGAGTCTTCCAATCCATGAATATAATACATCTCTCCATTTACTTAGCTCTTTAATTTTATTCATTACAAACCGCATTCTTGGGATGAATGAACCCCATTTGGTTGTGACATATTTTTCCCTTTATATATTACTAGATTTGACTTGCAAATATTTTGTTTAGGATTTTTGCATCAAAATTTATGAGAGATATCAGGGTGTAGTTTTCTTGTAATTTCTTTGGTTTGGTATTAGATAAATGCTGTCCTCATAAAATGAGTTAGGAAGCTTTCCTGTCTCTTCCACATTCTCAAACACATTGTATAGAATTGGTGCTATTTCTTCCTTAAATATTTGGTAGAATTTGCCTGTAAAATTTCCAGGGCCTGGAGTTTTCTTACAGGAAGTTTTAAACTACAAAATTAACTATTTAATAGATACAGAAAATTTTCCATTATCTATTTCTTCTTGAATGAACTTTATAATTTCTGCCTTTTAAGAAATTAGTCCATTTTGTCCAAATTTTAGAATTTATAAAGAGTTGTTTGTACTGTTCCCTTATTATTCTTTTAATGTCTGTGATGTCTACTCTTTCATTCCTAATACTGGCAATTTGTGTTTTCTGTTATTTTTTCTTGGTTAGTTTAGCTTTAGGTTTACCAATTTATTGATTTTTCAAAGAATCAGCATTTAGTTTGTTTATTCTAATTGTTTTCCTGTTTTCAGTTTTATTGATTCTTCCTCTAATCTTTATATTTTTTTCCTCTACATATTTTGGGTTTAATTTGATCGTTTTTCTAATTTCTTGACGTGGGAGATTAGATCATTGATATGAGACTTTTCTTTTTCTTTCTCTTTTTTTTTTTACTTTTGAGACAGAGTCTCGCTCAGTCGCCCAGGCTGGAGTGCAGTGGCCTGATCTCGGCGCACTGCAAGCTCCGCCTCCCGGGTTCTCGCCGTTCTCCGGCCTCAGCCTCCCAAGTAGCTGGGACTATGGGCGCCAGCCGCCGCGCCCGGCTAATTTGTTGCATTTTTAGTAGAGAGGGCTTTTCACCGTGTTAGCCAGAATGGTCTCGGTCTCCTGACCTCGTGATTCACCCGCCTCGGCCTCCCAAAGTGCTGGGATTACAGGCGTGAGCCACCGCGCCCGGCCGAGACTTTTATTTTTCAGTGTAAGCGTTGAAGTCTGTACATTTCCCAATAGCTCCCACATTAGCAACTTCACACGAATTTTGATATGTTGCATTTTTATTTTCATTTCATTCTAAATGTATTTTAAATTTCCCTTAAAACATCCTAATTGACCCATGGTTATTTCAAAGTGTTTTTATTTTATTTCAAAATATTTGGAAGATTTTCCCAATCACTTTCTGTTACTGTTCTCTAGTTTAATTCCCTTATGGTTCAAGAATATGCTTTGTATGATTACTATTCTTTAAAAAGCTTTTCTATTCTTTTACATTTTTTGTTTAATGGCCTAAAATATGATCTATCTTGGTGAATGTTCTGTGCACTCTTGGAAGTGTATTCTGCTATTATGTGGAGTGTTTTATAAATGTCCATTAGGTCTAATTGTTTAACATTGTTGTTTAGGCCTTCTATATCTTAACTGATTTTCTATCTGCTTGATCAATTCCTGAAAGGGAAATATTAAAGTTTCTAACAATAATTATGGATTTGTCCATTTCTCCCTTCAATTTCACCAGTTTGTAAGAAAATTTCCACTTTTTAGATTCGGGGGTACACATGCAGGTTTGTGACACAGGTAAATTTCATGATGCTGAAGTTTGGGATATGAATGATCCCGTCACCCAGATAGTGAGCATAGTACCCAACAGTTAGTTTTACAAATCTCACTACCCTCCCTCCACCCTCTATTAGTCCCCAGTGTCTATTGTTGCCATCTTCATGGTCATGAGTACCCAATGTTTAGCTCCCACTTATAAGTGAGAACATGCAGTACATGGTTTTCTGATCCTGTGTTAATTAGCTTAGGATAATGGGCTCCAGCTGCATCCACGTTACTGCAAAAGACATGATTTCATTCTTTTTTATGGCTATGTAGCATTTCATGGTGTATATAGGCCAATTTTCTTCTTCTTCTTTTTTTTTTCTTTTTGAGACGGAGTTTTGCCTTGTTGCCCAGGCTGGAGTGCAATGGCATGATCTTGGCTCACCACAGTCTCCACCTCCCAGGTTCAAGGGATTCTCCTGCCTCAGCCTCCCAAGTAGCTGGGATTATAGGCATGTGCCACCATGCCTAGCTAATTTTGTATTTTTAGTAAAGATGGGGTTTCTCCATATTGGTCAGGCTGGTCTCGAACTCCCAACCTCAGGTGATCCGCCTGCCTCGGCCTCCCAAAGTGCTAGGATTACAGGCGTGAGCCACTGTGCCCGGCCATATTTGGACCAATTTTCTTTACCCAGTCCACCGCTGATGGGCATCTAGATTGAATCCATGTCTTTGCTATTGTGAATAGCAATGAACATATGAGTGCATACGTCTTTTGGTGAATAATTTATTTTCTTTTGGATATATACCCAGTAATGAGATTGCTGGGTCAAACGATAGCTCTACTTTATGTTCTTTGAGAAACTGCCAAACTGCTTTCCACAGTGGCTGAACTAATTTACATTTTCACCAACAATGTATAAGCATTCCATTTTCTCTGCAGCCTGGTCAATACCTGTTCTTCTCTGACTTTAGTAATAGTCATCCTGACTGGTGTGAGATAATATCTCATGGTTTTGATTTAAACTTCTCTGATGATTAGTGATGTTGAGCATTTTTTCATGTCTGTTGGCTGCTTATATGTCTTCTTTTGAGAAGTGTCTGTTTATGTGTTTTGTCCACTTTTTGATGGTATTATTTGGTTTTTGCTTATTGAATTAAGTTCCTTATAGATTCTGAATATTAGATCTTTGTCAGATACATAGTTTGCGAACATTTTCTTTCTTTTCTTTCTTTTCCTTCTCGCTCCCCACCCCTCCCCCGCCATCCTTTTTTGAGACAGTCTTATACTGTCGCTCAGGCCGGAAGGCAGTGGCGTGATCTCAGTTCACTGCAACCTTGACCTCCTGGGCCTAAGCAATCTTCCCACCTCAGCCTCCCGAGTAGCTGGAACTACAGGCATGTGCTACCACACCTGGCTAAAGTTGCCCAATTGTCTCAAACTCCTGAGCTCAAGGGATCCTTCCACCTCCGCCTCCCAAAGTTCTGGGATTACAAGCGTGAGTCACTGAGCCCGGCAGTTTACAAATATTTTCTCCCATTCCGTAGGTTGTCTGTTTACTCTTTTGATAGTTTCTTTTGCTGTCCAGAAACCCTTTAGTTTAATTAGGTTCCACTTGACAATTTTTGCTTTTGTTGCAATTGTTTTTGAGGACTGAGTCATAAATTCTTTCCCAAGGCCAATATTTAGAATGGTGTTTCCTAGGTTTCCTTCTAGGATTCTTATACTTTGAGATCTTTACATTTAAATCTTTAATCTATCTTGAGTTATTTTTTGTGTATGGTGAAAGGTAGGGGTACAGTTTCATTCTCCTGCATATGGCTAGCCAGCTATCCCAGCACTATTTATTGAAGAGGGAGTCCTTTCCTCATACTTATTTTTGCTGACTTTAACGAAGATCATATGGCTGTAGGTGTGCAGCTTTATTTCTGGGTTCTCTATTCTGTTCCATTGGTCTATGTGTCTGTTTTTATGCCAATATCATGCTGTTTTGATTAGCCTTAGAGTTTCAAGTCAGGTAACGTGATACCTCCAGCTTTGTTCTTTTTTGTTTAGGATTGCTTTGGCTATTTGGGCTCTTTTTTGGTTCCATATGAATTTAAGAATAGCCTCTTTTTCTAATTCTGTGAAAAAAATAATATTGGTAGTCCGATAGGAATAGCATTCAATCTGTATATTGCTTTGGGCAGTATGGTCGTTTTAATGATGTTGATTCTTCCAATTCATGAGCATGGAATGTTTGTCCACTTTTTTGTTTCATCTATAGTTTTTTTCAGCAATGTTTTGAGTTCTTCTTGTAGAGATCTTTCACCTCTTTGGTTAGGTGTATTCCTAGGTTTCTTGTGCTTGTGTGTGGCTATTATAAATGGGATTGTGTTTTTTTAAGTTGATTTTTAATGTTTATACACGTTATAACATTACGACATGATGTTGTAATGATGTACAAAATCTTTATGATAAATAAAATTATTGCACTTAATGTCATTTATCTGAAAAAGGACATTAATTAATTTCATTTTTATGAATTTAATTTCATTATTGTGAAAACAAAAATCATCAAATTCCTTAATGCTGTATCAAACATAAGCAATACCAGTTCAAATTAGAGAAAAGGTATGCCAACACCAGATTTTGACACCAAAAAGAAAGTTAAAGCCCTAATACTTGTCTAATCTAGGTCAGGTAACTGTGGAAATGAAAGAATATTAAAATTATTTCTTTTATTATAGCATAATAATTTTTTTATGCTTTTTATTATAGCATACATTGAAGAAAATCATAACCCCATTAAAAAGTGGACAAAGCAGGAGTTCGAGGCCAGCCTGACCAACATGGTGAAACCCATCTCTACTAAAAATACAAAAAATTAGCTGGGTGTGGGCCGGGCACGGTGACTCATGCCTGTAATCCCAGCACTTTGGGAGGCCAAGGTGGGTGGATCACGAGGTCAGGAGATGGAGACCATCCTGGCTAACACGGTGAAACCCTGTCTCTACTAAAAATACAAAAAATTAGCTGGGTGTGGTGGCAGGCGCCTGCAGTCCCTGCTACTCAGGAGGCTGAGGCAGAAGAATCGCTTGAACCTGGGAGGCGGAGGCTGCAGTGAGCCAAGATCATGCCACTGCACTCCAGCCTGGGCGACAATGCGAGGCTCTGTCTCAAAAAAAAAAAAAGAAAAAAGTGGGCAAAGGACATGAACAGATACTTCTCGAAAGAAGACATACATGTGGCCAACAAATGTATGAAAAAAAGCTCAACGTCACTGATCCTTAAAGGAATGTAATCAAAACCATGATAAGACATTACCTCACACCAATCAGAATGGCTATTACCAAAATGTCAAAAAACAACAGATGCTGGCAAGGTGGTAGAGAAAAAGAAACACTTTTACACTGTTGATCAGAGTGTAGATTAGTTCAACCAGTGTGGAAGACAGTGTGGTGATCCCTCAAAGACCTAGAGGCATAATAGTACCATTTGACCCAGCAATGCCATTACTGGGAATATACCCAAAGGAATATAAATCATTCTATTATAAAGATACATGCATGTGTATGTTCATTGCAGTATTATTCACAATAGCAAACACAGTAAATCAACCTAAATGCCCATCAATGATAGACTAGATAAAGAAAATGTGGTACATATACACCATGGAATACTATGCAGTCATAAAAAGGAATGAGATCATGTCCTTTGCAGGGACATGGATGGAGCTGGAAGCCATTATCCTCAGCAAACTAACGCAGGAACAGAAAACCAAATACCGCATGTTCTCACTTATAAATGGGTGCTGAATGATAAGAACTCATGGACCCATGGTGGGGAACAACACACACTGAGGCCTGTCAGAGGCTGGTGGGGTGGGAGGAGGGAGAGCACTGGGAAGAATAACCAATGGATCCAATGGATGCTGGACTTAATACCTAGATGATGGAATGATCTGTGCAGCAAACCACCATGGCACCTGTTTACCTATGTAACAAACCTCCACATCTGCACACATACCCCTGAACTTAAAAGTTGGAAATTAAAGAAAAAAAAAAAACACAGAAAATCCCATGTGTTATTAATCCCAACTATCAATAATAATTATTGCCCTGGTGTGATTCCATCCTGCGCAGCTGTTCTCTTGAGCAGTGGTTGTTTATCTCTCTCTGCCTTCTCTCCCACCTAACGGCGTGCCGCCACTCATTGGCAGATTCGATGGACCTACACATGTGCCCCTGAGGCCCCAGAACTATCTTTTCAGTTGGGAAGTAAAGGCCGACAAAGATTATCACTTTAAGGTGGATAATGATGAAAATGAGCACCAGTTATCTTTAAGAACGGTCAGTTTAGGGACTGGTGCAAAGGAAGAATTGCACATTGTTGAAGCAGAGGCAATGAATTGCGAAGACAGTCCAATTAAGGTAACATTGGCAACTTTGAAAATGTCTGTACAGCCAACGGTTTTCCTTGGGGGCTTTGCAATAACACCACCTTATGGTTGAAGTGTGGTTCAGGGCCAATACATATTAGTGGGCAGCACTTAGTAGCTGTGGAGGAAGATGCAGAGTCAGAAGATGAAGAGGAGGAGGGTGTGAAACTCCTGAGTATATCTAGAAAGCAGTCTGCCCCTGGAGGTGGTAGCAAGATTCCACAGAAAAAAGTAAAACTTGCTGCTGCTGAAGAAGATGATGATGATGAAGAGGAGGGTGATGATGATGATGATGCTGATGATGGGGAAACTGAAGAAAAAGCACCAGTGAAGAAATCTATACAAGATACTCCAGCCAAAAATGCACAAAAGTCAAATCAGAATGGAAAAGACTCAAAACCGTCATCAACACCAACAAAAAACAGGAAAAAACTCCTAAAAACACCAAAAGGACCTAGTTCTGTAGAAGACGTTAAAGCAAAAATGCAAGCAAGTATAGAAAAAGGTGGTTCTCTTCCCAAAGTGGAAGCCAAGTTCATCAGTTATGTGAAGAATTGCTTTCAAATGACTGGCCAGGAGGCTATTCAAGATCTCTGGCAGTGGAGGAAGTCTCTTGAAGAAAATAGTTTAAGCAATTTGTTAAAAATTTTTTGTTGCCGGGCGTGGTGGCTCACGCCTGTAATCCCAGCACTTTCGGAGGCTTAGGTGGGCAGATCACGAGGTCAGGAGTTCAAGACCAGCCTGGCCAACATGGTGAAACCTAGTCTCTACTAAAAATACAAAAATTAGCCGGGCATGGTGGTGCATGCCTTTAATCCCAGCTACTCAGGAGGCTGAGGTAGGAGACTTGCTTTAACCCAGGAGACAGAGGTTGCAGTGAGCCAAGATTGTGCCACTGCACTCCAGCCTGGGCAACAAGAGCGAGACTCTGTCTTATTTCATTTCTGTAACAGTTGATATCTGACTGTCCTTTTTATGATGCAGAATGAGAACTTCCCCTGCTGTGTTTGATAAATGTTGTCCAGGTTCCATTGCCAAGAATGTTTTGTCCAAAATGCCTGTTTAGTTTTTAAAGATGGAACTCCACCCTTTGCTTGGTTTTAAGTATGTATGGAATGTTATGATAGGACATAGTAGTAGTGGTGGTCAGACATGGAAATGATGGGGAGACAAAAATATACATGTGAAATAAAATTCAGTATTTTAATTTAAAAATAATAATTATCAAGCAACCATGCTGATAGGAACAGCTGAATTATATTTCTCTTTTCTTCTTTTCTTTCTTTCTTTTTTTTTTTTTTTTTTTGAGACAGAGTCTCACACTGTTGCCCAGGCTGGAGTTGCAGTGGTGAGATCTCTGCTCACTGCAACCTCTGCCTCCTGGGTTTAAGCGGTTCTCATGTCTGAGCCTCCCGGGTAGCTGGGACTACAGGTCATGCCACCATACCCAGCTAATTTTTGCATTTTTAGTAGAGATGAGGGTTTGCCATGTTAGTCGGGCTGGTCTTAAACTCCCAACCTCAGATGATCCACCCACCTCTGCCTCCCAAAGTCCTGGAATTACAGGCATGGGTCATCATGCCCAGTAATATTTCTATTTTCTTTGCTAAATAATTATTTTATAAAATTACTGACACATTGAAAGACAATCAAAGAATATAAAGCCAAAGATATGTGGGGGGAAGCATTAGATATGTCAGGGGGCTCAGTAATAAAAATTTGCATTTTTTTCTGGATTTGGAGGCATATGTAAGTCTTTTTTCTTTAAAAAAAAATTTTTTTTTTTGAGATAGAGTTTCGCTCTTGTTGCCCAGGCTGGAGTGCAATGGTGCCATCTCAGCTCATTGCAACCTCTGCCACCCGGGTTCAAGCGATTCTCCTGCCTCAGCCTCCTGAGTAACTGGGATTACAGGCGCACGCCACCACGCCTAGCTAATTTTTGTATTTTTAGTAGAGACAGGGTTTCTCCATGTTGGTCAGGCTGGTCTCCAACTCCTGACCTCAGGTGCTCCGCCCATCTTGGCCTCCCAAAGTGCTGGGATTTTGGGCGTGAGCCACCGTACCCGGCCTTATTCATCTTTCTATAGATTCTAGTTCTCTCTTTAACTCTCCATTTCTCATATTTTATTTATCTTTTCCTCTTTTTTGTAATATATTTATTAATCATAGTTATTTTAAGGTCCCTGCCCGATAACTGTATCTGAATTATCTGTGTATTTGCTTCTACTCTCTTTTTCTCCTCTTGTTTTTGTTCATTTGATCTTTCATTTTATTTTGTTTTAACCATGACTCATATTTTTTGATTGGTTACCTGACGTCAAAAATTTTTAAAATTCAAAGCTCTGGATAATTCAGTTTTTTCCAGAAAGAGTTATGTTTTTCTAGCAAAGAGTACTAATGGATTGCCTTGTTGTGGCTTGGTTTTAGGTTATATTATGTCATGTTTATTTCAATTTTGCTATTACTTTTAGGGTTTAGCCGTAATTCTAAAGCCTGGAATTTCCAGGGTCTCAACTGAAATTCTGGGGTGCTTACAATGGCCCCTCCATTTGCATGGGGCTAAACTCCAACCACTGAATCTCCAACATCATGTGGCTATTACAGTCTTTCTGAAGCTCTCTGGCTTCCCAGATGCTGTATTCTTCTGGGTTCTTTGAGTCTTTCCCTGCATATACGCACCTTAGGAGTTGGTCAATGACAAGAGGTAATCTGTACACAGGTTTTGGTGTTCCTTCTCTGCACTGTCATCCTCTCCTAGAATTTGCTTCTTAAGTTCCAGTCACTTTGGTAACCTAAACTCCAAACAGTGGGGCTTGTGTTTCCTAATTGGGCTCTACTTTGCCATCCTGCAAGCTGGGAAATACCTTAGGATAAAAAGCTGGAGTCAGGTGGAACTAGCCTCATGTGACTCCCCTCTCAAGGACTGCAGTCCTTCAAGACCTGCCATTGGTTGCTCTCTGAGGTCTTCAGACCATTGTTTTACATCTTGTCCAGCTTTTACGGTTGTTTTTGGCAGAAAGTTTAGTCCCAGACAAACCACACTGTCATACTCAAAACTTAAAAGTCCCCTTTGAATTTTCTTTTCTTTCTTTTTTTTTTTTGAGATGGAATTTCACTCTTGTTGCCCAGGCTGGAGTGCAATGGCACAATCTTGGCTCACTGCAACCTCCGCTTCCCGGGTTCAAGTGATTATCCTGCCTCAGTCTCCCAAGTAGCTGGTATTACAGGTGTGTGCCACCATGCCTGACTAATTTTTTATTTTTTTAGTAGGGACAGGGTTTCACCATGTTGGTCAGGCTGGTCTCGAACTCCTGACTTCAAGTGATCCACCCACCTCGGCCTCCCAAAGTGCTGGGATTACAGGCATGAGCCACCACGCCTGGCTCCCTTTGAATTTTTGAGGTAAAATACACTATTGAATCACAGCGCAGCCCACTTGAATTTTAGAGAAAATTCATGCTTTTTTCTGTAGTTAACTATTCTCCTTCTGAAAAATAGTGCCTGGCCCTGGAGCAGACTGAATGGCTGACCAGGGAACACTGAATGAATATGAGTCCCACACTGTTGCTTATGAGTTGGATATTAATTTGAACAAACCAAATATAAAATTGAACATGTACAGAAACATCCCTTCTTCAAATGGAAGTAATAAATGTTATTCTATTAGGCTCAAGCAGATCTCGAAGGAGCTATTAAATTGAGTGAGTAGGCAGCTCACACTCCCATGACACCCAGTCTTGCTGTGTTGGCAACTTTCCATCAACTCTAACATATGATCTCATGGGAAGTTCCCTATAACCAATTCCCTGACGAATAAAAACATTCAAACCTGGTTTACAAATGTTTCTTCAAAATATGCTGGGGCCACCTGAGTGGACTGCTGCTGCATTGCAGCCCCATTTAGGAGGGCCCCGAAGGATCGCCAACAAGGTAAATCCTGCCAGTGGGCAGAACCCTTGGCAGTGCATCTGTTTTTTCACCCTGGTAAGTTCATCTCACCTGAAAAGTGAAATGGAAAGAGGTATGGATCCATAACAGAGTATGGGCAAATGCTAATGGTTTTGCTGGGACATTCAAGTAATTAGAAAGAAGATTGGTGGAGAGGAGGTATGGAGAAGATTTAAGGTGGTAGGCCTCTAAGAATGGGTACAGATTGTGAAGATATTTGTGTGCCATGTGACTATTTACCAGAGGGTATCATGGCAGAAAAAGCTCTCCAAAATCAATAAGAGTAGGCAAAATCAGGTAAACAAGATGATCCATCCATGAAAATCAGTTAGACTCTCTTTCCTAGATGCTTCAGTGTTTGCTCAATAGATTCATGAATAAAAGGCACAGTGACAAGGAAGGAAGTTGTGCATGGATTCATAAAGGCTGGTCTGGCTTAGCTTCTGCTATATATCCAATATGTCAGCAACAAAGACCAACACTGAGTCTATGATATGAACCATTGGCCAAGGAAACTGGCCAGCTATGGGTGACAGGATGAACACACTGGATCCCTTCCATCATTGACGGGGCAGTGGTTTATCTTTATTGGAATAGAAACCTATACTGGATATGAATTTGCCTTTCTTACTCACAATGTTTCTTCTGTTACCACTTTCTATAGATTTAATAAATGCCTTATTCATCATGATACTATCCCATATGGCCATGTTTTTGACAAAAAAAAAAGTCAATTTTAAGGCAAAATAAGTGAAGCAGTAAGTCTCATGCCCATGGAATCGCTGATCTTACAATGCACCCCATCACTCAGAAGCAGGTGGCCTGCTAGACTAGAATAATGACTTATTGAGACTCAGTTTTGGGTGTTGGCTGAATGATAATGCCTCAAAGGGCTTGGGTGCTGTCTTGTAAGCTGAAATACATACTTGTAACCAGTATTCAATATTTAGAGCAGTTTCCTGTCTAGCCAGAATACACAGGTCTGAGAACCAAGGTAGGAAGTGGTAGTGCTTCCTCTTATTACCCCTAAGAACCCAGTTCTAAAATACATAGAACCTGAAAGGGAATTGGGGGGAAAAAAATAAAAAAGGAGAATCAAAGTACGTGCTTCCTCCTCCCTAACTTTGGATTCTGCCAGTTTATGTATTTTAGTTCCTAAGCATGGAATAGATCTATTGAACTGGAAGTGGAGATTGCCACCTGAACTTTTGGGTCTCCCCATGCCACTGAATTAACTGGCAAAGAAGGGTACAACGCATACATCTGATTAGAAAGAGAAACCAGGGTTGTGACTACGTAATGGGAGGAAGAGGAGGTATTTCTGGAACCAAGCACTTCTCTGAAGTGCATATTAGCACTTCTGTGTACATTTAGAAAAGTAAGTGGAAAACCAGCAAACCAATAAAGGAGAATCTTTAATATTTAATAGCTCCAGGCCCCATCTTCTTGATTATTATATACTTCTGTTGCAGCAGTCAAGGCACTAGGCAGGGAATAAAGCCTTAGGTCTAAATTCCAGCTCTTCCTCTAGCCATCAATGTTAAAATGGACCAGCTGTTTCACTTCCTAGACCTCGTTTTCTTTCTCTTGGACTTACTGTATACCCTATTGTTAATTCCTGTCTTCTCTGCTATTGTGAGGATCAGAGAGGATAATGAGGATAAAGGCTACACCATTGGTGTAAAGTTTTGGGCCCTTGAGGGCTGTTAATAATGATCTTGTTATTATTTGCAAAGCCCAGGGACAAATACTACTTCTATCACATACAAGCTGAAGGAGATGCCAGGGAGTTGATCCCTGAGGGATGGTGAGTGTGGTGTGCCATGGAAGCACCATTGAGAGAAAGTACCCCAGGAGGCCTGCCAGAAAAGAGGGGCCTGAGGGTTTAATGGGCCATGGCTCAGCCCCAGCCTGCCACCTCCTCCAAGGTCTCTCATGGAGGAACACAGGAGATACCAGTGTGCAGCAGGCTCAACAGGTGAACGTTGCTGGAGATGGGGTGCCCAGAGATAGGCAGAGAAATCTGGGATGGAAAGACAGGGACAGGGTGTCCAGGGACTACAAACCTGGGCCAGAGGTCAGGAAGACAGATTTAGTATGCACAGAGCAGGCACCCAGGATCCAGGTTGGAAGGTGCCTGGGATCCACGTGCATGCCCGGGCTATGAGACCTTTGGCCAGATATCCTGACAGGCCTGGGCAATGAATGCACTTACAGACGGGATTCAAATCTTCTTGGCCAAGGCCTTCCTGCAGGGAGAAAAGACTGTTAACAGCAGGAACCACTGGAAACACTAGCAAACTTTGTGCTCTTCCATGTTCCGGGCTCTTTGTAAGCATATCTAAGCGTTCTCTACATAAAGAAAACCCCATGAGGTCACAGATCAGGGGCAAAAGGTTCAGAGAGGGGAAAGTGACTTGCTCAATGTCACACAGCTGGAGTTAGAAGCAGGGATTGACTCCTGAGTCCACACACATAACCACTAAGGTGCACATGACATAATGAAGGTCAAGAACCCAGTTCTGCTGCGGTGTTCCCTCAGTGCGAGAGCCCTCATCCTCTCCCTTAGAGGCGTGGGTCATGTGACATCTGTCCTGAACCTCCACTCTGCAAAACGCAGAGGGACACTCAGAAAATGGCTCATTGAATTGGAAACCTCTCAGAGATGATTTCCTCAAACCCCTCCCTGTATGATGAGAAAATCAAGACTCAGAGCCCCACAGTCACAGAAAGAGAGTGTCAGAGCTGGCCCAGGAGGCAGGACTGTGGGCTGCCAGGCACCAGGAGCTCTCACCCCTCACCAACTGTGACCCTGAAGGAGGGCCTGGCCTTCTCTGACCCTCAGTTTCTTCATTAGTTGAAGGGGCATAAGCACTTCCTTGCAGGGCTGTCTGATGGGGAGAGATGATGTACAGAAAGTGCAGGATGACATTCGGGTGATCAGTTTTTCTGTCCTTTTCTCTCCCCCACCAGCACTGTAACTGACTCATAGACAAACCTAACTGGAAAGGTCTGCTGGACAAGTTCTGTGCCCTGGGAAACAGTGTCCTTTTAGCCCTAAGCACAGGGCTGCATTACTTAGAGATAGCAAGTAATTCAGAATAAAATAACTCTAAATTGTACAGAAAGTCCAGCCAAATTCTGATATTTCCTATGATGGGCTAGTTGAACGGTGCTTTGAAAAAATACATATTAAATTCTCTCAGGAAGTATTTTTGGTGCCTCTGCTTTGCTGGTGACCCAAGCCTGGTCTGCCTGTTGGGTAGTCCAGCACCACCTGGCTGTGAAAAGCCTCAGGCTGTCTCTCCACCAGGGGGTCTCAGCATCCATGTCTCCTTCTGCAAAGCAGTGGATACAGGAGAGAGGAGGAGGGGCAGCTGGACTGGATGGCCTCCAAGGGCCCCTCTAGCTTTGACCTTCTGAGTTTCTGTCCCTCAGACCCCCAACTCAGCCTAATGTGGGGACAGTCAGCCCATGACTCACTCTCTGAGTGCAGCAATGTCCAGGGAAGTGCAGTTGCCCACTTTGGGTATGAGGACAACCTAGCTACTGAATCTGTTGGGACAGGGTTCTGGTTAACTGAGGGATAACCTTCTCAACTTGGGACAAAGCAAGTTCACTCTTGCCAGGTCTTGCGACATTATTTTAAAGGAGCATTTACATTGCTAGACAGTGATTTAGTACCTACCGTATAGAAACCCAGAGGAAAATTTGAAATTTAGTTTTGTTTGATGTTATCAACTAGAAAACAAAAAAGGGAAATAGAAACCTTTGTCTTAAAAGACTTCCCCTTGGAAACTTGGACTTCTGTATTCTTCAGGAAACATGTATAGAAGAAAGAACCCTGTCCTGGCAGTGTTTCTGGCTCCGCAGCCAGCTGTCCGTGGCACCCGGGAAAGCCCCTAGCCTTTCTGTGAGCAGCCTCTGGACTATGGGGGGTAAATTATTTGGACTTGAAAATAAACATCTTTTCCATTTTTTACATTAGTGATTTTATCCATGAAAGATATTTCATTAGAGGAATGGGAAATTAGAAGTGACTTGGGAAAAATAGTGGAAACTGCTCCTGAATCATTGGGATTAATGAGACAGTAATACAAACGTCAACAAAGACTTGTGCCGGGGATCCTTTAGCGCAAGAGACAAGCCTAAAGTAGAGGGTGAATCAGTACTTTCCTTCAGCTCAAAATCCCCGTGTTTGTGGGATGAAGCACTCATTCCTGGTTCCAAAAGGGGTTCTTTTGACTCGGAGCAGCTACTACAAACAGATTTCCAGGTGGTTCTTTTCTATCAATCATGCCTCCCAAGTTTTCCCAGGTTACCATGACACTTTCTGACTAGCAAAGAAGCAGAGAAGCCTGCTGGGTGGTGGGAATGCAGTGGTCAAACAGGAGCACAGCTGAGCTGCAGCAGCCAGCAGGGAGGGAAGCTCAAAGGAGTTACAGAGACTGTCTCTGTTGTTGCCCAGCTGTGGAAGAAGCCATTATCAGGAACCCAGTCTGGAATGACTCTTCCTACCAAGAGCATTCCAGTGTCACTCCCTTCACGGTAACATAACAAAGAGCCCCACAGTCAGAGACAGGATACAGAGAACTCAGCTTAGATGGAAACAGCAGAACCACTGCACCAAGCAAACAAGAGAGAAAGGAGCCATTCCCTAGTTAATAATTATGATGGAAAGACAGCATGTTGCAGTAAACCTGGGAGACATCAGCCCTCCCTATTCGATGTGGTAACAAAGATGCCATTTTAAAAAAACTTAAAGCAAATGCCAAAAGAAAAAGGAACTTGGTGTTCTGGTTTAAGAGATCTGATATCCCCAAAATAATCACATGGAACATGGAAAAGTGGACTAGAAGTTCTTCCAAAGCACTTAACACAATTGCAATTAAATAATTATGTGATTCATTGCTTAATGTCTTTCTTCAGCCCCACTAAGTTGTCTACTAATAACAAATAACACATGATTTATATATTGTAGGTACTTTTTCCATACTTGATTTAAAAAGGAAAGAGAATTCTGGGATAGGATGAAGAATTTTGAGATAAGATCGAGTCCATCATCTATTTATTATACAGTGATCATTTAGTAATTCTCCTTACAGAAGCTCTGGTTGTTTTGGCTTCCAGATGGGCCTGGTTCCCAGGTGTTCCCAGTACTCAACTTCAGAGCCTCCAGGTTTAACCCACCATGGAAACAATCACCTGTAATGGATCAGGGGACTCCTCAACCATCTTCTACCTTATGGGCATCCCCTCTCTGCCAAAATGCCTCTTCCTTCCTATTTTCTTTGTCTTTCTCCTCCTCTACATGCTCATCCTGATGGGTAATGCCTTGATCCTGGTGACTGTGGTGGCAAAGCCCAGCCTCCACAAGCCCATGTACTTCTTCCTAATCAACCTCTCCACCTTGGACATTCTTGTCACCACAACCACTGTCCCCAAGATGCTGTCCCTATTCTTGCTTGGGGACCGCTTCCTCAGCTTCCCTGCCTGCTTCCTGCAGATGTACCTGTTCCACAGCTTCTCCTGCTCAGAAGCCTTCATCCTGGTGGTCATGGCCTATGACCGCTATGTGGCTATCTGCCGCCCACTGCACTACCCTGTCCTCATGACCCCACAGACCAACGCTGTCTTGGCAACCAGTGCCTGGCTCACTGCCCTCCTCCTGCCCATCCCAGCAGTAGTAAGGACCTCCCAGATGGCATTTGACAGCATTGCCCACATCTACCACTGCTTCTGTGACCACTTGGCTGTGGTCCAGGCCTCCTGCTCTGACACTACCCCCCAGACCTTCATGGGCTTCTGCATCGCCATGGTGGTGTCCTTCCTCCCCCTTCTCCTGGTGCTTCTCTCCTATGCCCACATCTTGACCTCGGTGCTTCGCATCAACTCCCAAGAAGGACGCTCCAAAGCCTTCTCCACCTGCAGCTCCCACCTCCTGGTGGTGGGCACCTACTACTCATCCATTGCCTTAGCCTATGTGGCCTACAGGGCTGACCTGCCCCTCGACTTCCACATCATGGGCAATGTGGTATTTGCCATTCTCACACCCGTTCTCAACCCTCTCATCTACACACTGAGGAACAAGGATGTCAAAGCAGCCATCACCAAGATTGCATGTCCCCAGTAGCCAAAGAATGCTAGGAAACCCTGATTCAAAGAAATAACTTCATCTTCTCTCATAAACATCAATAACATAGAGGGGAAAAATGGCAAATTTAGAAAGCCCAGTAGTCAGAACACTCAATCTCAAAATATAGTCCTAGGTAGTCCTCCATTGTAATCAAATAATAATTTTTTTCTTAATTCATAGAAAAAAAGAATAGGATTTTTAAATTTAATTTTAAGATGTGAACCCCAAATTTCACAAGACTGTGAATATAATTGAGGTCACATTACCATTAATTCAAACAGTTTTGATTCTTGGAGATTCCAAGTATTTGATTAACAAGAAACTCTGTCTTTTCCCTTGGATCTCTTCTTTCGATGTTTCTGAAAATCCCTAGCATTGCTGGCTATTGGATATGAATTATTCTTGCCCTTTTTGGTGAAATAGCAACTTAGATAGAAATATCCCTCAATAGAAAAACTCTGAAACCGCTCACATCTCAATCCTTGTTGCTTGAAAATTCACTGCCACCACTGATTTTCAAAACCAGTCACACAGGAAATTTGCCTCTGCTATCTAGACCTGCGTGATGCCCTAGAAGCAGAGCATGCCCCTCACGCAGCTTATGCTCAGGCAAGCAGTGTCCCTTAGCACACCTGTTTGGGTAAAAAGCAGTAGTTATTTTAATTCTCAGCACACCATAGTTTCCCCACGGTGGCTAAGTAGAGACACTGGGTGGCTGAGTGGAGAAGTTTCTCCTTATCAGAGGTATGCTGTTCCTGGGGCCACCACCCTTTCTCGAAGTATGGTCCTAGATATTCCTCTTCCTGCCCCAAGCGGCAAGCCCAGTCTCCTTATTCCCTTCTCCTGTGGCAAATTTCCTCTTGAAGACCTGTCAGGTTTGTCCATTGAGGGACATGTAGAGCAATGAAAAGTGTTAAGGGGGAACCCAGGTGACAAATATCCTCATCGTTGGCTCTTCACAGATAGCCTCATTCCAATTTCTAGAGTCCCAGTTTTTGTCAATCAAGGCAATACTGTTAACCATTCTCCCATTGCATAAGACCCAATGTAAATGGGACCTCAATGGGTGCAATTCAACAAAGGATATGATTTGTTCCTGGACTCAGCTTTCTGTGATCTCAGAGATCCTGCTATGGTCAGAAAGGGCTTCCCAAAACAGGGTGATATGAAGTCTCTGAGTTTCCTTGTTTACTGACCCTGGGCAGCTGGGATTGGGATTCATGTTCTTTTATCTAAACATTACTAATTTTGCAAGACATTTATTTCCAGCTCCTTGAAACTGATGTCTAAATGTCAGTGGGACCACATCCTTAAGGTCTAAAGGAGGTAGCCTAGTAAGTCGCCTTGCCCTAGAGTTCCATGCACTATCAGAATTTAACCTAAGGATGTAGAGGGGAAATTTTTTTACTGTCGACTCCACCACCACCCAATAAACAATTCCCAAAGTACTCCTGTGTTACTACCAAAGTTCTGTCTGGGGTTTATCTGTTCACAACCTCCCTTCTGGTACCAATTTCAGTTTCAGGTCAGGGCTTTGGTTTGCTGTGTCCCCAGATCATGACATCTTTTCATCTTCAGCTCCCCTTCTAGATGAACAAAGAATTAATCACATGTTAAGTGAATTGTAGTGATATGGAATCTCAGGCTAGTTCTACCCTCACTCAATATTTTCCTGTGGTTTCTCCTAAACATTTATCCGAGTAGACATGAAATCATAGCAACAACAACGTTTTTCACTTGTAGCTATACCTGCTAATTGGTAGTCTCTCCGTATTTCCCAAGTAAGAAAAAATTGCCTCAATTTTTGTACATCAAAGGACACTATCAAGAGAGTGAAAAGACAATCCACAGAATGGGAGAAAATATTTGCCAATCACATATCTGATAATAATTAATAATTATTATTAATAAAATAATAACAGATAATCAATAATAACTATTAATAAAATAATAATCAATTATTATTATTATATTAACACATCATATAATAACTTTATTACATTAGTATATGTTATATATATTATATAATATTAATATTATATTATTATAATGACATAATAACTTATAATGATAATAAAATATTTAATAATAAAATTATTATTAATAAAATAAATCAGAAAATGATAAGTGTTGATAAGAATGTGGAGAAATTGGAATGCTTGTGCATTATTAGTAGGAATGTAAATGGTGCAGCTGCTATGGAAAACAATATGGCAGTTCCTCAAGAAATTAAACACATAAATACCACATGACCCGGTAATTCCACTTCTGGTTATATATCCAAAAGAATTGAAAGCAGGGTCCTGAAGAGATGTTTTTATCCTTATGTTCATAGCAGCATTATTCACAATAATCAAGAGGCAGAAACAACCTAAATATCCAATGACAGATGAATGGAAAAACAAAATGTGGTATATACACTAAATGGAATATTATTCAACCTTGAAAAGGAATGAAATTCTGATACATGCTACAACATGGATGAACCTTAAAGACATTATGCTAAAGGAAATAAGCCAGACACAAAAGGACAACTATTATATTATTTCACTTACATGAGGTGCTTAGAATAATCAAATTCGTAGGGACAGATAGTAGAACAATGGTTACTAGGAGCTGAGGGGAGAGGAGAATGGGAAGTTATTGTTTTATAAATACAGAGTTTCTGTTTGGGATGACTACAAGGTTCTGGAAATGGATAGTGGTGATGGTTGGACAACATTGTAAATGTATTTAATGCCATTGAGCTCTACACTTAAGAATGGTTAAATGGTAAATATTATGTTACGTATATGTACCATAATTTTTTAAAGTTAAATAGTTTCAAGCCAGGCCATAGATCACAGGTCACGGATAGCCTGGGAGTTGGCTGCTTTTTGTCAGATGCTGGCTCTGGACCAAACTAGCTGTGGCCAGAGGGAAATGCATGAGTTCAATCATATGATTTAACAGGGGCACCTAATCGGTGGAAGCGACTAGGGGAGGGAGGGTGGGTGGATTGGGAAGATATCAATCAAAGGATACAAAATTTCAGCTAAGCAGGAGGAATAAGTCCAAGAGATCTATTGTACAACATGATGACTATAATTAATAACAATGTATTGTATACTTAAAAATTGAAAAAGAATAGATTTTGTGTTCTCACTACAAAAAATAAGTATTTAAGGTCATATACATGTTACTTAGTTTGATTTAGCCATTCTGCAATGTATTCATATTTCAAGACATCATGTTGTACACCATAAATATATAGAGTTTTAATTTTTTTTTCATTTTTTTTTAATAAAAAGAGATGAGGTTTTGCCATGTTGCCCAGGCTGGTCTCTAACTCCTGGGCTCAAGTGATCTGCCCGCCTCTGCTCCACAAAGCACTAGGATTACAGGCGTGAACCACCAAGCCCAGCCAATATATACAGTTTTTGTTTATCGATTAAAATAAATAAGTAAATAAATAACCTACAAAAAGAATCAGTGGAGCAGTTTGTCTTAAAAAGAAGGGTGAGAGGGAGTTTGAAGCCCTATACACTTGGTGGAGTCTTTTCACCCCTGTGAACCTGAGGTGGTGGTTGTGAAGGTATCCCTAGACACCTTGGCTCCTCTCCATCCCCACATCCTTGACCCGGGTGCAGATGTCACCATCTGATCTCTTCTGGATGAGCACAGCATTCTCTTCACGGATCTCGTGTCCATGTTCCCATACATAAAGTGGCCAGAGCAGGCTTTCTGACACACAGATCTGGTCATATTACCACCCTCCATGTGACTTAAAGACTCTCCCTGATCCAGTCCTGAACGATCTGTTTGGCCTCAAGTCTCGCCATTATCTCTTGCATGGCAATTCTGAATTTCTTTTCAGTTTCTCAGACACACCAAGTTCTCATTCTCTCTTCAAACTCTAGCAAACTCTTCTCTCTTCCTGAAGCACTTTTCCTCCTTGTCCATCTCACTTGCATACATTTTATTCAGGTTCCTCCAGGGAATCATCCAGGAAATTAGAGAATTAGAAGCCTGTCCTGGCTCTTAATTCTGAAATGTGAGGTAGATGTCATTCTTTACGTGTGTGTATGTGTGTGTGTGTGTGTGTGTGTCTGTGTGTGTGAATACATACATACATATATATATATATATATATGCACAGAGTGGCCAAAATTCCCAGTCACCCTATGAACGAGAGAAAGAGAGAGTCTCACTATGTTGACCAGGCTGGTCTCCAGCTCCTAGTCTCAAGAAACCCTCCCACCTCAGCCCTGCAAAGTGCTAGGATTGCAGGTGTGAACCACCACACCCAGCTGGTGCCCTGTAGCACTTTATAATTCCACTGTTACGGCACTTTTTTTTTTTTTTTTTTTTTTTTGGACTTTAGGGGAAAAGAGTTCAGAGCATGGCATACTCATTAGTTTCTGCAGGCCCCTTGCTTGTTTTACTTATTTTCCCCTTTCATTCTCCTTCCCACGTAAGCACAAAGCATAGTGCTGCTTTGTGCATGTATGTGTAATTTTAATTTACAATAAAAGAATTGTTTCATGTCTCAATTTATTTCTTACATTTTTTACTCATTCTACTTTTAAAAGATACTTTTACGTTGTTATTTATACATCTAGTTTCATTAGTTTCAACTGATACATAATATTCCATAGTATGATTTGATCACATTTTACTTTTCTCCTAGTGAAGGGCGCCTAAATTGCCTCTAACTCTTTGCTACCTTTATGTCTTGATGAATGTCCTTGTGTTATGTCCCTTTACAGACCCATGGAGCTTTTTCCTGAAATATATACCAAGGAGTGAAATACATTAGTCATAGGGTATGCATAACCTTTAGCTAAATACAGTCATCCTCATCGTTTGAAGATTGCAAATTTGCCTGCTTGCTAACCCCAACACTCACAGAGCTCGCAGGGTCATTCTCGAACATGCACACAGTGGCCAAAAATCTGAGTCACCCTATGAGCATGTTCCTAGCTGAGATCGAACATAATGACGTTCTGCCTTCGTGGTTCAGCTCTGTAAATAAGTGTCCTTTCGGCGGGCTATTTAGAGCCAGGTTTTTCACATTTTTGTGCTCTTTTTGTTGGTGACATCACTGTTTAAAATGTTTCCAAGCATGGTGCTGAAGTGCTGTCTAGTGTTTCTAATGCAAGAAGGCTTGTGGGAAAAAAATTTTGTGTTAGATAAGCTGTGTTCAGGCTTGAGTTATAGTGCTGTTGGCCATGACTTCAATGTCAACAAATCAATAATACATGTTAAATACAATATCTTTAAACAGAAACATATGTAAAACCAGGTTATGCATTGTTTGATTGATAAAAATGTTGTAACCAGAGGCTTGCAGAAACCTAATCCTGTATTTCCCCTAGAGAAATGATTCAGTATTCACTAATTCAGTGTTTGCGGCAACTTTATAAAACATAACTACTGTAAGTAATGACAGTTGACTGTACTTTGAGATTGTTTCCTAGAATGGCTGTGCCATTTACACTCCCAGCAGTAATGAACTAAACAGTTCCCATCTTTCCACATCTTCAGCAAGACTTGCTATTATCCAGTTTTCTAATTTTTGCCGTTCTTATCAGGCTAAAGAGCTACTTCGTTCTGCCTAATATACACCTTTCTGATTACTAATAAATATAAACACTCTTTAAATACTTGTTAGCACTTAGCATGCCCCGTTTGCAAATCTTATTGAGAAATTTTGCTCATTTCTTTGGATCTTCTATCTTATTGTATTGCTTTGCAGAACTTCCACATGTTCATGCCGTGTCGACTTTAAATTGCAAATATGTTTTCCCAGTTTGTAATCTATCCTCCATTGAGCAGAAATCTCTAATTTGATGTAGTCAAAACTATCACATTTAAACTTTATGGCCTGTGGAGTTTTAGTCTTCTTTTTGTATCATAAAGGAATTTCCCAGCAGTTTTTTCATTAGCTTCCCAGTTTTATTTTTCAAACTTATATCTTAAAATCATGTGGAGTTCCTCTCTGTTTAAGTGTAAGGAAGAAATTAGTTTCTTTTTCTTCATACCAGAAGCCATTTTTTTCTAAAATCTTTCTTTTAAAAAACAATCTGTCCTTCCTCATTGTTTTATAGTACCATCTTTATCAATATCAAATTCCTACACACCTCATCTACCTCTGAGCTATTATATTCTATTATTATTTTGTCTATTGTTATGCCAGAACAATACTATTTTATTATTGTAGCTTTGAAGTATGTCTTTTATCCTAGCTGACAATGGAAGCCTCTTCAATCCTTTGGTATTTTTAAAAATTGACTTAGCTATTTGCTTGTCTTTATTCTTTCATTTGAATTTTGGACCAGGTGTGGTGGCTCATGACTGTAATCCCAGCACTTTGGGAGGCCAAGGAGGATGGATCACCTGAGGTCAGGAGTTCGAGACCAGCCTGGCTAACATGGTGAAACCCTGTCTCTACTAAAAATACAAAAATTAGCTAGGCATGGTGGCGGGTGCCTGTAATCCCATCTACTCGGGAGGCTGAAGCAGGAGAATTGCTTGAACCCAGGAGGCAGAGTTTTCAATGAGCCAAGATCATGTCATTGCACTCTGGGTGACAAGAGCAAAACTCTGTCTCTAAATAAATAAATAAATTTTGCAGTAAGTTTGCAAGCTCTCTCAAAAATTCAGCACAATTTTCAGGGGGTTGCATTATGCTACTCCTCCCACTTATCTGATATACCTCCCCGTTTATTTGAATCTTCTTTCATTTAAGTTTTTAATTTTTTCCAACAAACTTGGTAGTCATTTTTGGTAGGATAAACTTTTTTATTTATGTTACTATCATGAAAAACATTAAAATTTTTTTCTAATTGTTATGCTAGAGAAAGAAAACCAGTTTCTAGCTAGTATATTGGTTCCCAACAACTGCCCTTATCACACTGAATTATAATTACCTTGTTGTTACTTATATGTGTTTTTATGAGAAGAATGAAGCCATGTGAGGATGGAAACTGGGTCTCTTTTTCATCTCTGTATCCACAGCACCTCTCAGAGGGCCTGGGACACAGAGTGGCTTAATTAATTCAGCCCATGGCCCATGGTGTCACTCACCATTAGTTCCCTCCCTCTCTCTGAACAAACATTTCATCAGATTCTACATTGCATGGATGGATAGACTCATGTCCAGAGACAGAGGACCAGAGAAATTAAAGAAAAACTAGAGCTACAGCCCCAGTGTCCTGGCTGAGGTCCATTTCATTTCCATTAGGCTGTCTTCGCTCATTAAGTGCCCCTCCCCTTAGCCTTACAAGAAGAATGAGTAAAAACAAAGTCAAAGGTCCATTCTCCTCAAGAGGCTTGATGATATGGAGGGTGATTCATGGCGACACAGAATTCCAGGGTGCCCATTCTTTCAGTGCCTGATCCTCTACACTAGGGGTTCTCAAACTTTAGTGTGCATAGAAATCATAGTGACAGCTCATGAAAACACAGGTGCCTGGGCTCTAACCTGATTTTTTAAATCACATAGATCTTGGGTGGTGCTGAAGGATTTGCATTTCTTTTCTTTTTTTCTTTTTTTGTTTTGTTTTTTGAGATGGAGTCTTGCTGTGTCACCCAGGCTGGAGTGCAGTAGTGCGATCTCGGCTCGCTGCAACCTCCGCCTCCTGGGTTCAAATGATTCTCCTGCCTCAGCCTCCCAAGTAGCTGGGATTATAGGCATACGCCATCACACCTGAATAATTTTTGTATTTTTAGTAGAGACAGGGTTTCACCATGTTGGCCAGGCTGGTCTCAAACTCCTGACCTCAGGTGATCCATCCACCTCGGCCTCCCAAAGTGCTGGGATTACAGGCGTGAGCCACTGCACTCAGCTGGGTTTGCATTTCTAACAGACGAAAGCACATAGCAAGCACTCAGTAAGCATTAGCTTTTAATATTATTGTGCAGAATTGATTAATTTAATGTCATCCCCATAATATTACTCAGTGTTGCCCAATAACTTTCTCCTTAAAGATAGTGGAAGAAAAATGTTTTACATAAAAGCAAACTATTTTCCTTTTTTTGCTGGGTAATGAAATGTTTCTTATCCAGCTAGATTCTTTTTTGCCTTAGCTGACAGGAACTCAGCTGCTTCCTCATCTTTTGCACCTCTCTTGTTCAAGTGCCTAAAAATATCAGTTGTTCTTCTCTCTCCTCCTAAATTATTTTTTGTTATGTTTTTTCCTTTTTTAAAAACTTTGTCTATAGTTTCTAAAGCTATCTCAAATCTTTCTGATACATAGAATATAAATAAATATATATGTATTATAATATAAATGCATAGATATAATTATGAAGACTTCTGCTTAAAACAAATTAATGACCATCAGAAAAACCTTCAGGAGTGTATTAAGTCCATTCTTGCAATGCTATAAATACTTGAGGTTGGGTAATTTATAAAGAAAAGAGGTTTAATTGGCTCATGGTTCTACAGGCTATATAGGAAGCATGATACTGGCATCTGCTTGGCTTCTTGGGAGGCTGCAGGAAAATTACAATCACTGCAGAAGGCCAAGGGGGAGCAGGCACTTTACATGGCCAGAGCAGGAGCAAGAGAGAGAGTGAGGGGGGAGGTGCCACACACTTTTAAACAACCAGATCTCACAAGAACTCACCCACTATGATGCGAACAGCACCAAGGGGATGGTGCTAAACCATTCATGAGAATTCCACCCCCATGATCCAATCACCTCCCACCAGGCCCCACTTTCAACATTGGGGATTATAATTTGACATGAGATTTGGGCAGGGACACGATCCAAACCACATCAAGGAGTAAATATTATTTTGTGTTACCTTTTATTCTCAGTAGATTGTCTTGAATAATCTCTAGTTTCAGGGAAATTTCTTGTCCCTAAGCTGCTTAATTAATGCTCCTTATGGAGAGGTGGCTATCAGACCTGAGTAGTATGAAGGAAACATTAGGGTGCTACTGAATATCAGACCCTAGACAAAGCCAACAGTTGCTCTATGGCACCTTGCAAGAGCCTTGTGAGATTCCACTGGCATTTCTGTATCTTACTGGATGACTGCTCTAGGTTCCAGAGGCATAATATTCAGAGAAGGAGTCCTAGCCTCCAGAAAGCTCAGAGAGCCCTAGGAAAAGGTCTGGGGAAGGAACCTATTGTCCTCTCCAATGGGCTCATCTGCCCAGTTTGGGATCCTATTCATGTGAGTGGTCACCAGGGAAGGCTTGGGCACCCTAGGCATAAAAAGAAAAAAAACAGCCCTAAGAAGATGGGGTGGCATGGGTTGGGGGTGCGGCAGATTGGGGCTCTAGGCTCTGAGGGAGACTGTGAGGTACCTGGGCAAGGATCAGGTCAGGTTCAAGATGGGACAATCAGAACGGAAACTGACCCCTGGGACTGTAAATTCACCATCCACCCCAGTGCCTCCTTATAAAGGTCTGAGTTGCCAAATATGGTTCTTTCCTGACTTTAAGTCCCTGACAGCTCAGAGATTCTAGGGTCAGGAGACCAGGGGTCTGAGCCCAAGCTTCTCTGATTTGGAAGACACATGACCCCCAAGGCAAGATTCTGAGATTCAAGATTTTCCTTCAAATATCGTAATATTCTATTATGTTAAAACCATTCTTAGAGTGTAAGATTCTAAAGTTCTCAGGTTTGAGGTCTATGGTTTGAGATTGTAAAGTTTTAAAATTTAGAAACAAAGATTCCAAGGGGAAGAATGTAAACATCTAAAATTCCATGATTTCAGATATTTTAGACTTTTGGAGACTAATATGCTAAAATCTTTAGAATCTAAGTGTCAATGATTCCAAATTCTTAAAATTTTAAGTCTAAGAGTCTAACAATCTGGGATCTTTAGCTCTATGATTTTATACCTATTCACTGGTGGTACCTGAACAAATAAATAAACTTTCCAGCCCACCTGCCAGGAAGTGCTTGGCACCTTCCAAGATGATACTCAGGGGCAAACCTACATGAAGGTCATAGCTGCCAAATGGTTCAGTCACTTCCTGGTAAGGTCAGATCATTTATGATGTGAACCTCTTCTCCACCTTCAACATCTTCACTGTGGTGCTGGAATGGATACCTATTACTTTCCTGTGTGCCCAGCAGCTCTTGTTTTTAGGAACTGCAATTCCGCCAACTCCGTGTGATTCCAGTGGGGCTGGTGACCACACAGCACCACGTTCACCACCTCAAGGATGGGCACGTGACCCGGTCTAACTAGAAAATTCCCGTGTCCTGAATGCAGCAATTCTTCCACAAATGAGCCAATACTTCATACGAGAGACAATTGTGCACTTTCATCACTTGGGATCAGGAGCTGCAAGGATGGAGTAAGCTCTGTTAGTCAGGATTTGCTACTGGCCAACTCCTCCATCCAGGGAAAAGAGCCAGGGCTGAGTTATTCATTAGGGACAGCAGAAAAGTGCCTAGGGCCCACTATACTTTCAGGAGCCCATGAAAATGTTTTAACTCTTTTAAAATCAGAAGAAAAGAAATACAGTTCAGCCTGGATTATATTCAACTTTATACCCATGCAACTGTAAAAATATAATTTTTAATATTGTTGTTTGGAGGGAGGAACCCAAAAAGCAAAAGTACCAAGGGCCTATGAAAGTTATAATGTGACTCTGGAAAGGACTTACCTGAGAATGAAACCAATATGGGGAAAATATCTTTGAGAGATGGAGCAAAACAGAATGATTGGTTGAATTCTTGGGTCAGCCACATTAGAAGCCAAACAGTCCCCATGGACATCCCAGTTAAGTGAACAAATGAATTTTGTGTTTACTCAAGCTGGTGTGTTGGACGTTGTCATTATCTTGGCTGCCCAGAAGCTTCCTATGTTTGAGGAGTTTCCCACCTTCTCCTGCCACTGAAGAAGCCTTTACTTGCTTTCCAACCTCCCTTGCAAGTAGAGCTCAGACATATGACCCAGATCTCTGACCCCATATAGATATCGTGAGATACCTAATATCCTTTGGTAAAATTATCTGTTGATTAAACCAGTCAGAGTTGTTTTCTGCTATTTGCTAGACTGGTACAGCTAGTTTGAGCTGAACTTCTACCCTGTGCAACCAAAAATGTTTTGACTAATACAGAGCAGAGCTCTCCTCTGCCTGTCCTTTTTCAGGGTTCAGAGACATCAGTTGTTGTATCTTCCCAACAGTCCAGCTACTTTGTCCCTGGAGAAAGGATAGGTCAGGGTGAGTCCTACCCAGGACAGGATCACAGGGACCAGAACAGCTGCAGAGCACAGCTTGAAAAGTCAGTGTGATTTCAAGACTCGTTAATGTTTTTGTCCTTTTTCTCCCAGACTCCAGCCTCTTCTTTACTCAGGACTTTACTTCTGACATCATCTTTAGAAGGTGGGGTGCAAAGAAAAATTATTTTGTTTGTTTCCTTCTCCCACCCACAAGCACCATAGACATTCTCCCACAGGAAAGTATAAGAAAGGTGCCTCCAAGTTGCCTAGATGGATGAACCTGGAGACAAAATCAGAACCAGCTGCAAGGACAAGGCTGCTAGGAAAAGCAGCTGATGGAGAAAAGCTCAGGAGGAGGAAATACTCCCAAGAGCGCTGTGGAGGGAGGACAAGGGAAGGGCTCAGGAGACTCAGACCTACAATTTAGTCTAAGTACCTGTGAAGTGGTCTCTCTGCCCCATGGCCGCACAGCCAGCACTATTGCCTCATTCACCACCACCATCCTGAGGCCTTCATCCCAACCCATCCTGTACTCCCAACCTGATTCTAGTATTCTGAAGATACTGACTCCTCATTCTCTTTCCCACTGATGATCTGGTATTCCCCTACAGATCTGATGCTTCAGATCTGTATCAACTGCCTTATTTGAGTATAGCCCCTACTTTGCTCTTGGGCCTCTTGCTCATCTCAATTCTGCTTCATCTTCTGATTGTACCTGTGTCCTCTCATTACCCTGCAAGGCCTGGAGGTGGAGACCAGGTGATATGGTTTGGATATTTGTCTCTGTCCAAATCTCATGTTGAGATGTAATCCCCAATATTGGAGGTAGGGAGCCTAGCGGGGGTGTTTGGGTCATGGGGGTGGATCCCTTATGGTGTGGTGCTGTCCTTACCATAGTAAATGAGTTCTCATGACATCTGGTTGTTTAAAAGTGTGTGGCACCTCCTACCTCCCTTGCTCCTGCTCCCGCCATATGCAATGCCTGCACCCTCTTCACCTTCCACCATGATTGTAAGCTTCCTAAGGCCTCCCCAGAAGCAGATGCCAGTGCCATGCTTCCTGTACAGACTGCAGAACCCTAAGCCAATTAAACCTCTTCTCTTACAAATTACCCAGTCTTGGGTTATTTCTTTATAGCAATGCAAGAACAGCTTAATAAACCAGGTGTAAGTCTTCTCAGTCCTTGGGACTCAGCACAGAGTCTGGCACAGAACAGGGGCTAAATCTTGTGACCGAATGAATTGTATGGTGAATAGCAGGTCATCAGTGGATGTTGGTTGATTGGTTTTACAAATGTACTCATTTAATAGAGATGTTTATTGGATTAATTTACTGATGACTTCCAGGTTACAAAAAAGAGAGAGGCTCTCCCTCTTCCCAATGCCTAAATGGAGGGAAGATAAAAAGTAAAAAGAAAATTGTTTACCAGAAGATTATTTGGTATCCTTGAAGTAGAAATCCCAGTGAATGCAATGGAAAGTGTATTCAAAAATAAACAGCAGAAAAGTTCCTTGAAATAAAGAACTAATTCTGCAGCACTCTAGGGTACCTATTCTTATTTCAAGAATAATTGGTGCAGGAAGATCAATACCTACACATACCTTGATTAAGTTATCAAACTTCAAGGATAAAGATAAAATATTTCAAGCACTTCAGAAGGAAAAGTCTTCTCCTCAGCATTATTCAATGTCACAGCATTGTGGAACAATGTCTCTGAAGTCATTCAAGCCCAAAGACAACAGGCAAATATTCTCAGGAATTCAGAAAGTACAGCACCTATGAGCTTTTCATTAAAAAACCTACTACATAAAGAAATTCAGAAAACCAATGGTTAAGTCAAAATAAAGCATTATGGAATAGAGAAGCCGTGATAAATGAATGATTATGAGGACTGCAAAATCTGTTTAAATGTAGAACTAGGACTAAAGAACTTTGGGAATTATAACTACACAGTAGAAATCAATGTTTTAAACCTTGACCAAATAAAATTAATGATATAACTAACATTTCTGAGAATCAAAGGAAAGTAAGAATAAGTGTACAAAGTTAACAGAGTCATGCATCACTTAAAGTCAGAGATATATTCTGAGACATGCATTAGGCAACATCATTAGGCAATGTCATAGTGTGCTTACACAAACCTGGATGGCATAACCTACTACACAGCTAGGCTCTATGGCATAGCCTGTTGCTTCTAGGCTACAAACCTGTACAGCGTGTTACTATACTGAATACTGTAGGCAATTATAACACAATGGTAACTATTTGTCTGTCTAAACGTATCTAAACAGAAAAGGTACAGTAAAAATATTATATAAAAGATGAAAAGGCTACATCTCCATAGGCCACTTACTATGAATGGAGCTTGCGATACTGGAAGTTGCTCTGGGTGAGTCAGTGAGTGAGTGGGGAGTGAATGTGAAGGCCTAGGACATTACAGTACACTACTGTAGAGTTTATAAATACTGTATACTTAGGCTACATTAAATTTGTTAAAAATATTTTCCTTTTCAATAATAAATTAACCTTAGCTTACTATAACTTTTTAACTTTATAAACTTTTAAATGTTTAGAAGCTTTTTGACTCTTTTGTAATAACACTTGGCTTAAAACACAAACATACTGTACAGATGTACAAAAAATCTTTATATCATTGTTGTATAATATTTTTCTATTAAAAAATATTTTTTACTGGCTGGGTACGGTGGTTCATGCCTGTAATCCCAGCACTTTGGGAGGCTGAGGCGGGCAGATCACAAGGTCAGGAGATCGAGACCATCCTGGCTAACACAGTGAAACCCTGTCTCTACTAAAACAAAAAATTAGCTGGGCATGGTTGCGGGCACCTGTAGTCCCAGCTACTTGGGAGGCCGAGGCAGGAGAATGGCGTGTCCCCGGGAGGCAGAGCTTACAGTGAGCCGAGATCATGCCACTGCACTCCAGCCGGGGTGACAAAATGAGACTCTGTCTCAAGAAATATACATATATATATATATACACACACACACACATTTATTTACCTTTAATGTTTTTGCTCAAAACTAAGACAGAAACACACACATTAGCCTGGGCCTACATGGGATCAGGATCATCAGTATCACTGTTTTCCACCTCCACATCTTGTCCCACTGGAAGATCTTCAGGGGACAATAACATGCATTGAGCTGTCCTTCTTCTGGAATACCTCCCAAAGGACCTGCCTGAGGCTGTTTTATAGTTAACTTTTTTTAGTAAGTAGAAGTACGTTCTAAAATAATGATAAAAAGCATAGGATAGTAAATATATAAACCAGTAACATAGTCCTTTATTATTATCAAGTATTATATAATATAGATAATTGTATGTGCTATACTCTTATATGATTGGCAGCACAGTAGCTTTGTTTATACCAGCATCACCACAAACACATGAGTAATGCATTGCATCATGAGGGCTATGATGTCACTAGGTAATAAGAATTTTTTTTTTTTTTTTTTCAGATGGAGTCTTGCTCTGTCACCCAGGCTGGAGTGCAATGTCACAATCTCGGCTCACTGCAACATCCGTCCTGGGCTCAAGTGATTCTCCTGCCTCATCCTCTCGAGTAGCTGGGATTATAGGCATGTGCAACCATGCCCAGCTAATTTTTGTATTTTTAGTAGAGACGGGTTTTTACCATGTTGCCCAGGCTTGTCTTGAGCTCCTGACCTCAGGTGATCCACCTGCCTCAGCCTCCCAAAGTGCTGGGATTAGGTAATAAGAATTTTACAGGCTAGGCGCAGTGGCTTATGCCTGTAATCCCAGCATTTTTGGAGGCTGAGGCAGAAGGATCACTTGAGGCCAGCTCAAGCAACATAGTGACACGCAGTCTCTACAAAATTTTAAAAAATCTGCCAGGTATGGTGGCATGTGCCTGTAGTCCTAACTACTTGGGAGTCTGAGGTGGGGGGATTGCTTGAGCCTGAAAGGTTGAGGCTGTAGTGAGCTGTGATGCCTCCACTGCACTCGAGTCTGAGGAACATAGTGAGACCCTGTCTCCAAAAAAATTTCTTTTTCAGTTCCATTATACTCTTATGGGATTATCATTGTATATGTGGTCCATCATTGACAGAAACGTTATACATGCATGACTGTTTCTTCTAAAATTGAAATGAGAAATTTAAAAAAATGACTCCAACGTCAGTGTTTTTCATAATCTTTTAATTTCTTAATCCTTATGTTTCTTTAACGAGTTAACATCTCTTGAGCTGAAGATACATTTATCTGAAGTTCATTGATTTCTTTAGTTTCACCTCAGTTCTTTTTTTTCTCTTAAGTAAAATAAAAGTTATTTAATAGGTGCAGGGTTTCAGTTTGGGAAAATGTAAAAATTCTGGAGATGGATAGTGGTAATGATTACACAACAATGTGAATGTACTTAATGCCACTATATTGTACACTTGAAAATGATTAAAATTTTTAAAAATTCCTGTTCTCTTAGGAAAGCACTAACTGTGGTTGGCCATATAAACAAGTAAGCACCAGAACTGGATTTCAAACCTGTTCTAATCAATTCTGCTATAGGTATGGTAGAGAGAGCTCCTAACAGACTTCCTCTCCTTTCCACCCTTCCCCACAGATAACAATTATAAACTCTGGGGAAATTTTTTTTTTTAACTACTTGAAGATTCTGGAGAGCAACAAAAAGCAGGCAGAGCCTAAAGAGATGTCAAAAACTTGAAAAAAAGTATAAGTGCAGGATGATTTTCCTGATTTTACATACTACAGTTATAATGCCAAGCACAATGACTAACACTTTAATAGAAAATCTGCGTCCCTCAAGTCAGAAGAACCAGAAGACAGACGAGAACAACCATCATGTCTGAAAAGTCAGCAGTAAGATGGGGTAGGGAAGTCAGGGTAGACCAAGATACATTATAATCAAATTGTCAAAAGACAAAGAGAGAATCTTGAAAGCAGCAAGAGAGACCTGAATAGTCACATGCAGGGGATCCTAAGGAAGACTTACAGCTGAGTTTTCATCAGAAATCACAGAGACCAGAGGGCATCCAGAAAGGAAAGAACCAGAGAGAAGATTGAGTTCTATGTAGAAACTCTTCCTACATTCCCAGGATGACCCTGAACCATGAGTGTCTGGGGAAAACTCAAATCAGCATGCAGCTAAGTCTTAAAAAACTTAATTGATACTTTAGTTACAACTGACTGCAAGCAACACCAAACTTATAGTTTGAGTCCAATCAAGTAATTTGCTTTAAAAAAATCAACCAAGTAACATCACTGAGAATGATGAAATAGAAAGTGCCAAGAATTTGTTTCTCTACTGAAGCAACTATGGAGTTGGCAAAAACTAACAGAATCAAACTTTTTTAGAACCCTGGATCCAATTAAGAAAAAAACTTACAACAACCATGGAGTATTTCATGAAGAAAGAGGTGCTACATTTTAGCATTTAAGGAAATCTCTTTCAAGACACTGACTGACCACTGAACTAACAGATATAGAATTCAGTGACCATATACAACAAAGAATACAGTCTTTGCCAAAAACAGTTTGAAAAAGTCACAAAAGAAAAAGATGATGGCAGCACATAACAAACAACAGCAGCAAACGCTGGGGAGGGTGAGGAGAATCTGATTTCCAGAGTTACCACATTAGAATACTCAAAATGTCCAGTTTTAAACCAAAAAATTATAAGGCATGCAAAAAAACAGGAAAATATGGCCCATTTACAGAAAACACAAATTAACAAAAACTATCCTTGAGGTAGCTCAGACATTGAGCTTCCTAGACGAAGAGTTTAAAATACTTGTCTTTAGTATGTTCAAAGAGTTAAAGGAAACTATGAACAAAGAAACAAATAAAACCAAAAGATGTCTCAATAAATTAAGGATACCAATAAAGAAAGAAAAATTATAAAAAGGAACTAAGTAGAAATTATGGAGTTGAAAACTATAACTGAAGTGAAAATGTTTATTATGTGGGTTCAACAGCATATTTGAGCAGGCAGTACAAAGAATCAGTGAATTTGAAGATAGGTCAATTGAGATTACCCAACTGGAGGAGCAGAGAGAAAAAAGAATGAAGAAAAATAAGCAGAGCTTACAAGACCTGTGATACATCATCAAGCATACCAACATATGCATTATGAGAGTACCAGAAGGAGAGGAGAGAAAGGTACAAAATGAATATTTGAAGAAATAATAGCCAAACATTTCCCAAATTTGCTGAAAGACATCAATCTACACATCCAAGAAGCTAAACAAAAAACCTCAAATAGGAGAAACTCAAAGACATTCATACCAATATACATTACAATCAAATGTCAAAAGACAAAGAGAGAGTCTTGAAAACAGCAAGAGAGACCTGAATAGTCACATGCAAGGGATCCTAAGGAAGATTTACAGCTGATTTCTCATCAGAAACCATGGAGACCAGAGGGCAGTGAATTGATATATTTAAAGTGATAAAAGAAAAAAAGTCTGTCAACCAATAATTCTATATATGGCACAATGATTCTTCAAAATGAAATAGAAATTAAGACATTCTCAGATAACAAAGGCTGAGGGAGCTCATCACCAGCAGACCTTCCCTATAAGAAATACTAAGGAAAGTTCTTTAGGATAAAATGAAAGGACAGTAACAATAAATTGATGCCACATAAAGAAAAAAGATAAGATCTCTGGTAAAGACAACTACACAGATAAATATAAAAATCCAGTATTAGTGTATGTTTGGTTTACAAATCACTTCTTTTTTCCTATATGATTTAAAAGACAAATGAATACAAGAAAAATTATTAATCTATGTTAACAAGAACACAAGTTCTAAAGATGTAATTTGTGACAATAACATAAAGGAGGAGAAGACAGCAGTACAGGCACAGACTTTCTGTATGCTATTGAAGCTAAGCAGGTATCAATTCAAACTAGATTATTATGAATTTAGAATGTTAGTTGTAATCCTTAGGGTAACCATTAAGAAAGTATCTTTGAAATATCCAGAAAAAAAATATGAGGAGGGAATCAAAATGGCACACTACAAGAAAACCAACTAAACACAAAAGAAGGCAGTAATGAAGGAATTAAGGAACAAAAAAAGATACAACATAAAAAACAAATAGCAAAATGGCAGAAACAAGCCCTTCTTTACCAGTAATTTCTTTAAATGTAAATGGATTATACTCTCCAGTTAAAAAGCAGAAATTAGAAGAATGTATTTTTAAAAAGGTATTATCCAGCTATATACTATCTATAAAAGACTCATTTTAGATCCAAAGACAAATACATTGAATGTGAAAGTATATCAAAATATATCTCATCTGGGGAAAGATGGCAGATAGGAGGCAGGACTAGCTTGCAGCTCCCACTCAGATGGACAGGACAGTATGTGGAGACTTTTGCTCCAAGAGCTACCAGAGGAACATACCAGGAAAGCCAAGAGAATCTATAGAGCCTTTGAAGGAACTGGATCACCAATTCAGGCTCCCTGAGATGCCAAAAAACTGTGAGTCTGCTTGGTTTCTCAACAGGAAGGCTCGTGGTCTGGGGCAAATTCTCAGCCTAGGTCACTGGCTGCCTAGAAATAGACATGGTGCTGTTGTGGGGGCACAGTGGGAGTGAGGCTGGCCTTTAGCACTGTGGGCTGCATGGGAGCAAGGTGAGGTCTTAGACTGCCAAATTTCCCCCACTTCCCTAGTGACTCAGCAGAGGCAGCCATAATCCCCTTGGGAATATAACTCCATTGGACAGGGAACGACACCCCCATATGATACAGGAGCCACAGCAAGCCCTGCCAAATGAGAAGCTGAGCTCAGACACACCTATCCCTGCTCCCACCTGGTGGTGTTTCTCTACCTGCCCTGCTAGCTTAAGACAAAAGTTACAATCTCTTGGAAGCTCTATGGCCCTGCCTACCGCCTGAGAAACCAGAATACTTAACCAGGTTTGCATCCTTCCTATAAAACCACAGCTGATGTGATCTTGCAAGTGCCACCTCCTGACTGAAGGTCAATCAACACAAAACCAGTGCATTAAACAAAAACACAACCAAGGACCCTCACAAAATCCACTTCACTCTCCTGCTACCTCCACCAGAGCAGGCGCTGGTAGCCACAGCTCTAAGACCTGAAGATAGATCACATCACAGGACTCTTTGCAGACACTCCTAGGACCAGCCCAGAGCCTGGTAGCTCCACAAGGTGGCTAGATTCAGAAGAGCAAGAACAGTCACTACAGTTCAGCTCTCAGGAAGCCCCATTCCTAGGGGAAGCGGGAGAACACCACATCAAGGGAGCACCCGGTGGGACAAAAGAATTTGAACAGCAGCCCTTGAATCCCAAATCTTCCCTTTGACATAGTCTACCCAAATAAGAAGGGATTGGAAAAACAATTCTGATAATATGACAAAGCAAGGTCTTTAACACCAAAAGATCACACCAGCTTACAGTGTGAACTCAGATAATCTGAAATAGGTCTCAATTTAGGAAGTTTGTTTTGCCAAGGTTGAGGACACACCCGTGACACAGCCTCAGGAAGTCCTGACGACTTGTGCCCAAGGTGGTCGGGGCACAGCTTAGTTTTATACAGTTTAGGGAGACATGAGACATTAATCAACATATGTAAGAAGTACATTGGTTTGGTCTGGAAAGGCAGGACAACTTGAAGCAAAGGTAGGAAGACTCAAAGTGGGGAGGACGTTTCCAGGTCACAGATAGGTGAGAGGAACAGTTGCATTCTTTTGAGTTTCTAATCAGCCTCTTCAAAGGAGGCAAGTGAGTGGAGGGGTGACTTTGAATAGAATGGAAGGCAGGTTTGCCCCAAGCAGTTCCCAGCTTGACTTTTCTCTTTAGCTTAGTGATTTAGGGGCCTCAAGATTTACTTTCCTTTCACAACAGCAATGGATCCAAATCAAGATGAAATCTCTGAATTGCCAGAAAAAGAATTCAGAAGGTCAATTATTAAGTTAATCAAGGAGGTACCAGAGTAAAGTGAAGTCCAACTTAAAGAAATCAAAAACATAATACAGGATATGAAAGGAACATTATTCAGTGAAATAGATAGCATAAATAAAAAACAATCACAACTTCTGGAAATCAAGGACACACTTAGAGAAATGCAAAATGCACTGGAAACTCTAAGCAATAAAATTGAAGGAGTAGAAGAACTTCAGACCTCAAAGACAAGGTTTTTGAATTTACTGAATCCATCAGAGACAAAGAAAAAATAATTTTTAAAAATGAACAGAGCCTCCAAGGAGTTTGGGACTATGTTAAACGTCCAAACCTAAGAATAATTGGTGTTCTCAAGGAAGAAGATAAATCTAAGAGTATGGAAAACATACTTGAGGAAATAATTGAGGAAAACTTCTCCAGCCTTGCTAAAGATCTGGACATTCAAATACAAGAAGCTAACAGAACACCTGGGGAATTCATCACAAAAAGATCATCGCCTAGGCACATAGTCATCAGGTTATCTAAAGTCAAGACATAGGAAAGAATCTTAAGAGCTGTGAGGCAAAAGCATCAAGTAACCCATAAAGGAAAACCTATCAGATTAACAGTGGATTTCTCAGTAGAAACCCTACAAACTAGAAGGGATTGAGGTTCTATTTTTAGCTTCCTTAAACAAAATAAGTATCAGCCAATAATTTTGTATCCAGTGAAACTAAGCTTCATAAATGAAGAAGAGATACATTCTTTTCCAGACAAACAAATGCTGAGAGAATTCACCAGTACCAAGCCAGGACTACAAGAACTGCTAAAAGGAGCTCTAAATCTTGAAACAAATCCATGAAATACACCAAAACAGAACCTCCTTAAAGCATAAATCTCATGGGACCAAATAACAATAACACAATTAAAAAAAAAACAAAAAAACCCAAGGTATTCAAGCAAAAAAATAGCATGATGTATAGAATAGCTCTCCACATCTCAACACTAACATTGAATGTAAATGGACTAAATGCCGTGCTTAAAAGATACAGAATGGCAGAATGGATAAGAATTCACCAATCAAGTTTCTACTGTCTTCAGGAGACTCACCTAACACATACAGATTCACATAAACTTAAGATAAAGGGGTGGAAAAAGATATCCCATGCAAATGGACACTAAAAGCGAGCAGGAGTAGCTATTCTTATATCAGACAAAACAAACTTTAAAGCAACAACAGTTAAAAAAGACAAAGAGGGACAACATATAATGATAAAAGGACTAGTCCAGCAGGAAAATATCACAATTTTAAATATATAGGCACCTAACACTGGAGCTCTCCAATTTATAAAACAATTACTACTTGACCTAAGAAATGAGATAGACAGTAACACAATAATAGTGGGTTGGACTTTAATACTCCACTGACAGCACTAGACAGGTTATCAAGACAGAAAGTCTACAAAGAATCAATGGACTTAAACTATATTCTACAACAAAAGGACTTAACAGATATTTATAGAACATTCTACTCAACAGCTGCAGAATATACATTCTATTAATCAGTACATGGCACATTCTCCAAGATAGACCATATGATAGGTCACAAAACAAGTCTCAGTAAATTTAAGAAAATCGAAATTGTATCAAGTACTCTCTCATACCACAGTGGAATAAAACTGTAAATCAACTCCAAAAGGAACCCTCAAAATGACACAAATACATAGAAATTAAATAACCTGCTCCTGAATGATCACTGGGTCAACAATGAAATCAAGATGGAAATTTAAAAATTCTTTGAACTGAATGATAATAGTGATGTCACCAGTGGAGAGTGTCCAGGCTCTTGGCATCTTGAACAAAGAATTGGACAAAACGTACAAACAAAGCAAGGAAGGGAGGAAGGGGTTTACTGAAAATGAAAGTACACTTCACAGCGTGGGAGTGGGCCTGAGCATAGGAACTCAAAGGCCCCATTACAGAATTGTGGGGAGTTTAAATACCCACTAGAGGATTCCATTGGTTACTCTGGGTACACCCTATGTAAATGGAGAGGATGAAGTAAAGTTACAAAGTCATTTACAGCGTACGCCCTATGGAGAGGATATTTCCTGTCATAGCTGAAGTGTGAATCAGCTTTATGTTCCCTGCCTCCAGACCTTATTTTCCTGTCTTGGTGACATAACTTATCAAAACCTGTGGAATACATCAAAAGCAGTGTTAAGAAGAAAGTTCATACCATTAAATGCCTACATCAAAAAGTCTGAAGGAGCACAAATAGATAATCCAAGGTCACATCTCATGGAACTGGAGATGTAGCAGGACAAGCCACAGACAAAACTCCTCAGACACTGGGTTAAAGAATGAAGGAGCTTTATTCGACTGGGAGCTTCAGCAGACTTGCATCTCAAAAGCTGAGCTCCCCAAGTGAGCAATTCCTGTCCTGTTTAATGGCTTACAACTCTAAGGGGGTCTGCGTGAGAGGGTCATGATGGATTGAGCAAGTAGGGGGTACGGGATTGGGGGCTGCATGCACCGGTAATTAGAAGAGAACAGAACAGAACAGAACAGGACAGGGATTTTCACAATGCTTTTCCATGCAATGTCTGGAATCTATAGATAGCACAGCAGTTAGGTCAGGGGTTGATTTTTAACTACCAGGCCTAGGGTATGCATCGGGCTATGTGCCTGTGGATTTCATTTCTGCCTTTTAGTTTTTACTTTTTCTTTCTTTGGAGGCAGAAATTGGGCATAAGACAATATGAGGGGTGGTCTCCTCCCTTATTCCCCCTTGAGAACTTCACTCATTAGTGGGAGTTCTCACTTTCACCCTCACTGCCCATGTCTTCTTATAGGATAGATAGTGATTTATATAGTATACTTGTGCTGAAGCATTTTGGTGAACTAAGGTAGCGATGAAGCTTTTTATCATTTGAAGGAGTACAGGTAGCAAACAAGGGAGTAGTAAGAAGGTTCCTATTACTATTATAATCTTTATTATAAGAGTTTTAAATCCTCCTAGCGCTGGGAACCATTTTCTAAACACGGCCCTAGGATTAAATCCATGCCACACTTGCATGGGCACATGTGCCAGTTTTGTCATATCTCTAACTATGTCTTCAACTACTTGCCCTTGATCATCTATGTGTAAACAGCAATTGGTAAGGTTAAATTTCCCACAGACCTCTCCCTCAGCTGCTAGCAAGTAGTCAAGAGCCAACCTATTTTGATAGATAGCATTTCTCATCTGAGTTTCTTGCCGGGTCAGAATAGTCAAGACTCTGCCGGTTTTATTAGTGATTATTTCTAAGACAGCTTGTAACTGTATGATTTGGTTGAGCATGTAAATGGGAGTCCAGTATCCCCATAAGCCATCTTGTGCCTAAGTAGCAGGTCCATAGTATTGTATGACTTTCTTAGGGGGCTGTTTATCATCTTTCCAATTAGCTATAGCTATGTTTCTCTTTCGGCGGGAAGCATAAACAGGGAAGCCCAGGAGTTTGCCTGTTTTTATGGGCAGTAGGAAGAAGGAAGGTTTAATAGTGCCAATAACACAACTACCTGCCCACTGGTTGGGTAATCTGGCATAAGCTCTATGCCCGCATATCCAGTATAATCCAGTGGGGATATGTCCAGTCCTGGTGACTCCGGGTGGACCCACACGGTTTGCAACTTTGGGAATTTACTAAATGGATTCTTTTTAGTATGGTTTAGACCTCACCAGGTGACTGTTTTTAATTTTATTTTAACAACTGTGACTGGCCGGGCATGGTGGCTCATGCCTGTAATCCCAGCACTTTGGGAGGCCAAGGTGGTGGATCACAAGGTCAAGAGATCAAAACCATCCTGACTAACATGGTGAAACCCTGTCTCTACTAAAAATACAAAAACAATTAGCCAGGTGTTGGCAGGCGCCTGTAGTCCCTGCTACTCAGGAGGCTGAGTCAGGACAATGGCGTGGACCAGTGAGGTGGAGTTTGCAGTGAGTTGAGATCGCACCACTGCACTCCAGCCTGGGCGACAGAGGGAGGGCAAGACTCTGTCTCAAAACAAACAAACAAACAAATAAAAAAACAAAACTGTGACCATAGGGGGTTCAGATGGGTTATAACACATGTCAGGCTGGTCACTTCTTGGGCTACACACCTTGTACTGGGTGGCATTATACAAACAAGTCCTTTTTAGAGTTCCAGCACATTTGTAATAACTATAGAACAAAAAGACAGTTTTAACTTTTTGCTCTACCTTAGTGACCTGATGTATATGCTGGGAACAGCCCTTAGTTTGAGGAAGGTCCGTTGAAGTCCGTACTGTACAAGTCCAAAACTTAAGGAAAATAAGTCCCACAGTGAGTTTCCTCATGCTTTGGCTGTGCGTGGACCAGTCAGCTTCTTGATGTGACTGGAGCAGCGCTTGCCATCTTGTTCAGTGTCACTTTGTAGGGATTGTCCGGGCTTGGTCTCTCCTCCCAGGTCTCAGGTGCTGCGGGTTTCACGCAGCTGCGGTAGATCCAGGCTGGGATTCCTTTCACTTTTACGGCCGTGGGAGTGGTCAAGATGACGGTCTGGGGTCCTTTTCACCGTGGCCGCAAGGGGGCTCGTTCTAATCCTTGATCTACATCCGATCACCTTTGCTGTCTTCTGTACCAAGTCAGTCACAAATGCTGGCCCATTGTCCGAGCCAATTTGTAAGGGCAGTCCAAATCTAGGGATGAGATCTCCACATCTGGGCATCTCGCTGAAGTCTACTTGGAGATCTTCAAAGGGGGCTGCTCTATAAGCCTGTATGCCGGGCAGGATGGTTGGACCTTGCCTAGCATTGTGCTGCTGGGAGGTGACACACTGCTGCGCCACTGTTTTGGCAAGGGTTGACAGACATGAGATGTAGAAGTACCAGCCTAACAACTTTTCAAGTGACTCTTGGCCTTGGTGGGTGGTCTCATGCACAGCCAGTACGACTGCCGCTCCTAGTAGTCATGGCACAGCTATTCTTCCAGCTGATAACTGGATCCATCCTTCTTCTATTACCTGCCCTCCCTCTGGTTGATGAAATGCCAGGGTGAAAAGGATAGCCAGTTGGACTAAAGCACAAGTGCCACTCTAGTTATTAGGCAGAGTGTCCAGTAAAAGGTCCACCACAATACCATCACACATCCGCTCAGGGATGAACAAGAGCTGATTTATTGGTAAGCTCTTGAAAATTCTTAAGCTCACTGCATCCCTTCAGGTCTCCAAAGAACGCTGTTTCCTCCCTGACATGAGAGACACGAAGTGAACTTAGTGTTGGGAGACGGAAGCTGGATAGCCCTTGGGGGCTGACCCACAGGGTGTCGAACTTCAGGATATAGCAGAGAGAGAGCCTGGCATGACTTATTACTCCAGGCTGTAGAATCCTGGAAAAGAGCTACCATGCAGTCCACGCCTGGTCGACTGGAGGACCACCTTAGTGGAAAGGGGACAGTCTGGACCTCTGGCCTGCCATGTGCACAAGCATAACAATTGTTTTTGTTTAATCTGCAGATCAAATATTTGATTTATTCCAACCAGGCATTTGCATCTTGGTATCCTGTCTTAATTGTTGAGGTTTGTTTTAAGTCTATAACTTCTATGATCCTCTAGTAAAATGAATGTATGCTTTTAGGAAATTACAAAAACCGGTTGGGGCAGTCCATCCTTGCTCTTTAGTGGTTCACAGAACGTTGGACCAACTACAGCATAAAAACTCTATATCAGGGGAAAGACTCCTGGTTGATACTGGGGTCTTTATCAAAATCTCCTCAGATTAAATGGTCCTAATGTACTAATGCCTAGTCTGAGGAGAGTCAGGAGGGACAGAGGTACTCTTCTGAAGTAGAGAGCAGTCTTTGACTTGGCAAGTCCCCACAGGGTGTAACAAGGCAAGCATTAAATGCAATAGTTTGAGGTGAAATTGACTTGGTTATGTTAATAACTAGATGGTTAGCAATAGAGCGAGGAAAGAAGAAAGTGTAATAGATGAAACAGTTAAATTTTTCTTAGCTGTAGTTTGGTAGGGTTTTCCCCTGTGACTATGGCCCACGACTCTGGAGGGGGTGGGGCTTTCTTGACTCCAGTGTGATGAGTCCATCCCTTTTTCACTATACAAACAGGAGTCTTGGTCGTTAGCAGCACAAGGTAGAGTCCTTCCCAGGCTGGCTCGAGTTTTCCTTCTTTCCACCCTTTGATGAGAACCTGATTTTCAGGCTGGTGCTGGTTTATGGGAAATTCTAGGGGTGGTACATGTGCTAAAAGACTTTTAGTTTTGAGGGAAAGGAAAGTGGAAGATAAACCAAGTACGTAAATTTTAAGAAATTGACCTTTTGTTTTAAATGTGGGGACATCAGCAGTGGACTTTATAGTCCTTGGTGCCTTCTTACAGAGAAATTTCCTTTAGCAACTATTTTATTAGTTTTTAGACCAAAGAAAGCCAAACACCATTTTATATTTGACAATACTTTCTGTATGATTTTTATACCAGATAAGCTAAATTTCACCTTTATATTAGTGTGTTATTAATGTTAAACTTAGTTTTAATAAAACTTTGTAGACATGTTTATTCAATTTTTAATGTCTGACCATAAGGTAAGATTTTTATAGACTCTTTTTAACCTTTTATAATTTTTGTTAAAGAGTAGGTTAGTGCTTTTAGAAAAACCTATTGTGTTTTTACTTTAACGTCCGGTTCACAGAAAAACTGGATGATACCCCTTTAACTTTTGCTAATACGTTTACACACAGAATTTCCTTTATAATTAATGTTTCAAAACTTGTTTAAACCTTCAAAACAAATTTTTTTAAATCTTTCAATGTAGGCAAAAATTCACATTCTTATGCCTCCTTATAATCCTTTTACCAGAGGTATATTTTACTTTCCTTACACACCTTGCACATAAACTGTTTTTTCAATACTTTTACATTCAGGAGGCCTAATTACTTTTAAATTATGCAACATTTCTTGCATACTTTTTTTTATAACTTTTTTTTACTACTTTCACAGACAATTCTTTGACATGTTTCAACTTTCTGATTTATTATAAACATTTCTTTCTTTAAACAACCAGTTAATATATTTCAGGACAAGAATTTACCGTATAACATTCTTTTTACATAAATTCTGCTCTCCTTTTTTTCGAAGATGATAACCATTCTTTTCCAAAGTGAACTTCCTTTATGTCTGTGGACTAGACTGTCTAAGGCCACAAGATTAGAAGTTACTATAATACATGTTACACTGTTAACTTTTAGCAAACTTTACTTTTGTTGAAAACCTTGTAAGTTTGGGATTTCCATTATCCTTTGCTATTAATAAGACTTTGTTTACTCCAAATTAACTTAGAATTGGTATAGATAGCTTTTTTTTCCCCCTTCAATTACCCTGGAGGAACCATCTATCATCCTGTCCTGAAGGAAGTTCCTCCTAGGTCTGGTCGGACCTTTGTATGGTAATTAAGATTTAGATCCCCTGTTAGGAAACCTGCTGGGTTAAGGAAATTTTCAGTGATTAATGTTAAATCATTTTTTTTTTAACAGGATGGCCCTATACTTTAAGATTTTTAAATTAGTAAGCTACCTTTTTGCCTTTTTTTTCACCCTTAGGATACTTCTGAACTGGTGAGGTGTGCTCACAATGAGGTTTCCTCTAAAAGTTATTTTTCTACTTTCTTTGGTTAGCAAAGCAGTTGCTGCTACAGATTGAATGCATTTGGGACATCCATGGGTTACTGGGTTAAGGATTTTTGATAGGAAGGCTATGGGTTATCAGTGGCCTCTGTGCTTTCCTTACAAGGGCATATGCCTTTATTTACATTGACAACAAAGTGGTATTGGAGTGTTATAGGGTTATGGAGAATACCTTTAATTATCAATTATAGGTTTTAAATTTACCTTGGCTTTTAAAGGAATAGGGTAACTGTTTTTTTCTTAACTATTTGTATCTCTCTTTGTCTCTTTGACTTTCTCTCTCTCTCTCTGACTTTCCTTTTGCCCCTGTCTCTTCCTCTTTCTCTGCCTCTCTCTCTCTCTCTCTCCTTGACTCCCTCTTTATCTCTCTGTATCTTCCTCTCTCTCTTTGCCACTTTTCCTCTCTGTCTCTTTCCTCTCTCTCACTCTGCTGGTCTTTCCTTGCCTCTGCCAGCCTGTTATGCTGCTGTTCTCCCACCTCAACCACTGTGGGAGGTTGGGGGCCATCTAAAACCAGCTGTAATCAAGTATCTACGTATGGGAACTGGTCTGGGTGCCCTGGCTTACAGGTTACCTTGTGCTATACCTTTGAAACAAGGGACCTGTCCAGGCTTCCTTCTGATGGTCAACCCACTTGTAATGCTGGCCAGTCTATTTCATACAAAGTTCTAAGTTTTCCTGGTGTCACAGTAACACTGTAATCTCCCTTAAATCCTTGCTCGAAATTTTTCAACATAGTTCCTAGTGGGGTGGGCTTACTTTGTGCCTGACCCAGGCTTCCTCGAGACAAAACACCATGTTCATACCACATGCACACCACAAAATAAAGAAAGGATAAAAAGGACACACACACACTTTTACAGTTTATACCAAACCAGATCAAAACCAAAATCAGAGTATCAAGAAATCCAAGCCAGGTCAAAACCAAAACCAAAGTATAAAGCAATCCAAGTCAAGTCAAAAACAAAAACCAAAGTGCCAGTACAGGCACACTGTGGGTGATCAGGCCATGCTTCCACTCAAATGGAGTGGGCAAGTTCCAAAGACCAGTCTTACCAAGTTTCAGACATCTGGACTCCAAGTATCAGTTCCTTCCCAGGGTTCAGCCACTGTGTTGATCCTCCGTGGGGGCCTGCCACACGCTGCTCTGGCAAGGCATCCCACTGGGGCAATTGCCTACCTGGGAGCGCTCTTTGGATCCGTGTTGCTCAGGCTTGTCTGAGTACCCCACAGGGATGCTCCACAAGGTTGGGCTAAGTCGCCTAAGGGGCTGCCTCAACTGTCCACCAATCACCTTGCTTCCCAGTCAGGGAACCAAGGAATGAAGTAGGACGAGCCGCAGACAAGACTCTCAGACACTGGGTTAAAGAATGAAGGAGGTTTACTTGGCTGGGAGTGTCAGCAGACTTGCGTCTCAAAAACCAAGCTTCCTGAGTGAGCAATTCCTGTCCCATGTAATGGCTTATAACTCTAAGGGAGTCTGCGTGAGAGGGTTGTGATTGATTGAGCAAGCTGTGGGTATGTGACTGAGGGCTGCATGCACCAGCAATTAGAACAGAACAGAACAGGACAGGGATTTTCACAATGCTTTTCCATGCAATGTCTGGAATCTATAGATAACACAAGCAGTTAGGTTGGGGTTGATTTTTAACTACCAGGCCCAGGGCATGCGTTGGGCTATGTGCCTGTGGATTTCATTTCTGCCTTTTAGTTTTTACTTCTTCTTTCTTTGGAGGCAGAAATTGGGCATAAGACAAAATGAGGGGTGGTCTCCACCCTTAGAGAAACAAGAACAACTCAAACTCATGCGGTGGTGCATGCCTGTAGTCCCAGTTACTTGGGAGGCTGAGGCAGGAGGACTGTTTGAGCCCAGGAACTCGAGGCTGCAGTGAGCTATGATTTTGCCACTGTATTCCCACCTGGGTGACAGAACGAGATCCCATCTCAGAAAGAGAGAGAGAGAGAGAGAGAGAGAGAGAGAGACAGACAGACAGACAGACAGAGAGGTACTGGCATAGATATAAATGTATAGGTCAATGGAATAGAATTAAGACTCCAAAAAATAAACCCATGCATCTACAGTCAATTGATTTTTGACAAGAATGCCAAAACCATTCAATGAGGAAAAAATAGTCTCTTCAAAATATGGTGTTGAAACAACTGAATAATCACATGCAAAAGAATGAATTTGGCTCTTTACCTTACACTGTATACAAAAATTAACTCCAAATGGATCAAAGACCTAGTGTAAGGGCTAAAACCATAAAATCCTTAGAAGAAAACATAGAGGTACATTTTCATAACTTTGGATTTGGCAATGGTTTCTTAGACATGACACAAAGAAACACAGGCAACAAAAGAAAAATAAATAAATTGGACGTCATCAAAATTTTAAATTGTTATACTCCAAAAGACTCTATTAAGAAAGTAAAAAGACAACCCATAAAATGGGAGGAAATATTTGCAATTTGTATATCTGATAAGTTACTAGTATCCGGAATACATAAAGAATTTCTACAACTCAACAACAAAAAACAAACAACTCAATTTTTATTTATTTATTTATTTATTTATTTTTATTTTATATATTTTTTTGAGACAGAGTTTCACTCTTGTTGCCCAGGTTGGAGTGCAATGGAGGCGATCTCAGCTCACTGCATCCTCCACCTCCCAGGTTCAAGCAATTCGCCTGCCTCAGCCTCCCAAGTAGCTGGGATTACAGGTATGCACCACCATGCACAGCTAATTTTTGTATTTTTTAGTAGAGATGGGATTTCGTCATGTTGGCCATGCTGGTCTCAAACTCCTGACCTCAGGTGATCCACCCACCTCAGCCTCCCAAAGTGCTGGGATTACAGGTGTGAGCCACCGTGCCCGGTTTTCAATTTTTAAATGGGCAAAGGACTTGAATAGACATTTCTCCCAAGAAGATATACAAATGTACAATTAGCACATGAAAAGATGCTCTACATCATTAGCCATTAGGAAAATGCAAGCCAAAACCACAATGAGATACATCTCACACTCACTAGAATGGCTGTAATCAAAATGGGAAAATAACAAGTGTTAGTGAGGATGTGGAAAAACTGAAACCCTTATACATTGCTGAGAGGAATGTCAAAGATGCAACCATTTTAGAAAAACAGTTTGGCATTTCCTCAAATAAACATGGAACTACCATATAACCCAGCAAATCCACTGCTGGGTATATATATCCAAAATACAAAATTTGTACATGAGTGTTCACAGCAGCACTATTCACAATAGCCAAAAGGTGGAAACAACCCAAATGTACATCCATTGATGAAAGGATAAACAAAATGTGGAGTATATATACAATGGAATACTATTTAGCCACAAAAAGAAATGAAATTTTGATGTATGCTACAACATGGATGAACCTTGAAGGCATGATGCTTAGTAAAATAATCCAGACATAAAAGTACAAATATTGTGTGATACCACTTATATGAGGTATCTAGAAGAGGAAAATTCACAAGACAGAAACTAGATTAGAAATTACTGGGGCTAAGGGGAGACAGGATAGAGAGTTACTGCTTGATGTTTATAGAGCTTTTGTTTAAAATAATGAAAAAGTTTTTGGAAATAGATAGTGGTGATGATCACAAAACATTGTGAATGTAATTAATGCCATGAAACTGTACATTTCAAAATGGTTACAATGGCTAACATTATATTGATTTTACTATAGTTTTAAAAAGTTAATAATTTCATATATCAAAACCCATTGAATTGTACACTTTAAATGGATGAATTGTCTGTGTAAATGGGTGAACTATATCTCAATAAGGCCGTTTTTTAAAAAAGGAATGACATATTGATGAATTTACTACAACATGGATGAACCTTGAAAACATTATGCTAAGTGAAATAAGCAAATCACAAAAGAGCACATATTATATTATTTCATTTATATGAAATATCCAGAATAGGCAATTCTATAGAGACAGAACATATATTAATGGTTTCCTGGGGCTGGGAGGAATTGGGGAGGGGGTAAGGAAAGTCACTGCTAACAGGTGATAAAAATATTCTAAAAGTGATTTTGGCAATAGTTGCACAATTCTGTGAATATGCTAAAAACCATATAAGTGTACACTTTAAATGAATGAATTGTATGATATGTGAATTATTATTTCACTAAAGCTGTTTTGTTTTTGTTTTTGTTTTTGTTTTTCAGATGGAGTCACGCTCTGTCGCCTAGGCTGGAGTGCAGTAGCATGGTGTCGGCTCACTGCAAGCTCTGCCTCCACTATGCACTACTAAAGTCCTGCACCACTAAAATCCTCCTCTTAGATGATAAAAACAATCTGTGATCATCTTTGCACTTGTACTTTTGCTGCAAATGGACAGGGTGCCCCCAAGGTCTGCCAATCCCTGAGGGGCCCAGCCCAGCAGAGGAAAATGGGCCTGTCTCAAGCACATACATACATATTTACCTCCCCTTTTCCCACCTCCCAAGCTTCCAGTTGTCTTAATTGGCCTCCAAAAGAGAAACATTTCATTGAAGGGCCCTAATTAATCCCTAGGAATCTGGGTCCCCACATTCTCCTCTCACCCCACCCCAACTCCCCAGTTATTTGTTCCAGACAAAAAAAAAACTTTGTAGACTCCCCAAGGAAAGAGAAGTCTTAGGAGAGGGCCACATGTACGGTCTGTGCTGGGTGTTGTAATGAGGCCCCAGGAGGCCCTTCCTCACCAGGGGCCCAGCACTTGAAAGTGAATGCTGAGTGCTCTTCCCTCACACCTGCAGGAGAGTTCCAGCAGCATGCCCACAGCCACCTTTACCCCACATTACAGGCATTTCTGCTCTCACCTAGCTCCTCACAGACGTCTCTGTTCATACAGCTCTGTATGTCCTGCAGTTCTGGAGGCATGGTCTGGGTCACTGCCATGACAGAGTGTCCCTGCTGGAGACGGTTCTGCCCTCACAAGGGCCACCTCACCCACCCTGCTTATCTTTCAAGGACCAGGGCAATCGCTCCTCTTTGAAGTCTTAGCCAAGTGCCAGACAAGCTGCCTCACCCTCTCTGGGGGCATCCATGGTTTGTGGCTCCTGGCAGAGTTCTTAGCACTGCAGGCTCTGGAGCAGAACTGGCAGTGTATGTATTATACTCCCTGGCCAGATCGCAGATCCATAAGCATGGGGAAGCCAGATCTGAGGCAGAGACCTCAATGTCAGTTCTGCTGTAGTGCTGTCTTTACTCCGAAGTGGAATGTTCTGTGGTGTGCTCATAGCTGTTATTTTAAAATGGGGTCTATACTCAAATAAAATTGTGAGCCAAGACATGAAAGTTTCGTTACTACTTGTTAGTATACATTGTGAATCTCTAAGAAGGTGACGGTTCTTATGTAACAGTTCCTAGACTTTTTTTGACTATGGGATCTTTTTTATTCCTGAACATCTTACAGGATCAGTATTCTACGGAATCATTCTGGGAAACTCTGACCTAGATTACAACTCATATGTACCCAGACCAATTGGGGGAAAATTTAGAGCTTCGCCTCATACCGTACACCAGAACAAACCCAAGATGAGTTAAATAATTAAATGTAAAAATGAAACTATGAAAACTAAATGAGGAAAAGAATGAAAGGAAAATGTAAGCAGGGCCTTTGGATTCCCAAGCCTGGCACTGAGCCTTGCCACTGTGCTCGATAATTATTCATGGAATAAACACAGGGTTTATGATGTCACTGATGGACATGCTATGTAGATAACATTCATTTTTGCTTTTTTTTTTTTTTTTTGAGGTGGAGTTTCACTCTTGTTGCCCAGGCTGGAGTACAATGGCACAATCTCGGCTCACTGCAAGCTCCGCCTCCCGGGTTCAAGTGATTCTCTTGCCTTGGCCTCCCAAGTAGCTGGGATTACAGGCATGTGCCACCACACCCAGCTAATTTTTTTGTGTGTTTTTAGTAAAGACAGGGTTTCTCCATGTTGGTCAGGCTGGTCTCGAACTCCTGACCTCAGGTGATCTGCCCGCCTTGGCCTCCCAAAGTGCTGGGATTACAGGCGTGAGCCACCGCACCTGGCCAATTTTGCTTTTTAAATAGGCTGCTTTAGCTTAGATGAACAAGTTTCCATTTTGGCCAAATTCCTCCTATGAAATTGCATCTAAGAAACTAATAACCTCGTACTTGGAAAAGCTCCCTAATGGTGCGACTTAATGTGGCCACCAATTGTGCCTGCTCTTTACTACAGAGGCATGAAATAGCCTTTCATTCAAAGCAGTGATTTCAGACCTGAGTCCATGGTTCTGATGGTTGGCTGGGAGGTGGAGAGGGACCGACTCACACAGGCTCTTCCTCAGGCAGAAGCCAGTCTTTCTGACCAAGAAGTCATCCTCTTAAAAGGTCCTGTGGGCCTGGGCCTCAGAAACAACCCATGAGGTCACATGTATCCTAAGCTCCTAACTGGCCACCCTCACCTGTGGGTACCCAGGAGCCTGAATACCTCACGTCCTGTATCTGCAGTTGGCCACGAATTCCTGCCAATTCTACCTCTACAACATCCTTGCCTTCCTCTCTACCCACATCACTGCAATGATTTAGCCTCATCTACTCCCTGCTTAAGGGTCTCTATCTCCCATCTCCTGGCCTGTGAGGTATGAGAGGTCAAAGACCAAGTGTCCCTGATACCCAGCAGAGGAGCTCATGTTTCTGAATGGGTGGGTGGCTGAACCTGGCAGGGGCAATTCCTCATCAGAGACGGAAATCAGGTTGGGAACTTCAGCAAAGGCAAGCTCAAGAGAAGGAAGGAAGTTGAGCCTCTTCCTAGTGAACTGGTGCCTATACAATGCCATGAAGCTGTCAATGGCTAACATTTATAACTCTAATACTGATCTCATCAGGATGGAGACTCCCCAGCCCCAAGCCTGCATGAGCAATAACTTTCTGGGAAGAAATGCCAGCCAGTTATATATATCACCTTCTCCACGGGCAGAGGCCAGCAACCAGATGTACTACTAGGATGAAGGAGAGTCAATCTCTCTCTCTGGGCCCACAGAAGCCGAGATCAGCACTGGTTATTTTCTGAGTCCTTGGCGCATGGAAGCCTGGCAAAAGGGAAGGCTTTGGTGAGATATGGATGGATGTGGGTAGGTAGGTGGGTAGATGGGAAGGTGGATGAGTGATGAATAGCTAAAGAGGTGAATGGGGTGGCCTCAAGGTTGGGCCCAGAGCACTTCCCTATAGGAAAGCCTGCTTTCTAGCACTCTCCTAGCCACCACCCTAATCCCTCAGGTCAACTGTAGGCCATACCTTAACTCCTCTTCTCTCATCCCATCTGCTATTCACTTTGGGCTGGACTCAACTGTCAGGAGATCTCTCAAGTCCATCCTCCTGACCTCTTCCCACATTGAACTTCATTATCCTTCTCTGGCATCATGGCCCCAGCATCCTTCCTGACAACCTGTCTTCTGTGGCGCCCTCCAACCTACCTTCCTTTTTACATACCAGAGATCTTCCTAGAACACATGTGACCGTGACATTCTGTACTTGAAAACCTTCATTGCATCCTCATTTCTTGTGGGACAAAGTCTGGGCTCCTTGGTCTGGCATTCAAGGCCCTGTCTCTCCTGGCTTCAAACTACTTATCTGCAGGTGTTTACATGGCCCAAGCCACCATTATCCTATACCACAGCCAAAGAGAGGATTTATGCAAATCCCCTCATGGCAGATGGATAGTAAAAAAGCCCACTTTTCCTGGTGAATGAATTAGAAATGGTGTCCATTGAGGGCAGAGGCAGTCCGCAGACAGACAGACAGACACACACACACACACACACACACATGCACACAGAGAGGGCTTCCTGGGTGAGCAAGGGCTAAATGGTGGCCTTTGTGCACAACTGTTGCTGCCTCCCAGACGAAGCATGCACTATCCTGTAGGGAGGGACAAGGAAGCCTTCCCTTGCCTGTGGCCCTCTCCCTGGACTCTGAGCTCGTGCAGGGAAGGCTTCTATTCCTCTATCACAAGCCCTTCTCAGCACTTACTCCTCTCTGTCTCTTTGCAAATCCCCCACGCCCCACACTCCATGCCATAGAGTGGGAACATAGTGCCGGGAGGGCTCCCAGCTAAGACCTGGGGCCTTGGTTTCTGGTCTCAGGCCCAGCCCTAAGATGCTGGGGGAACTAGGCAATCCTACCCCTACCCTGGGTCTCAGTCTTCCCTTCTGCAATCTCTGAGGATTGGATTCAGTGGACCAAAAGCTCTGATAAGGGACCCTGTGCCCTGGGAAGGGGCCAGAAACCACAACATCTGATAATTGATTAGGCCTGGAGAAATGCCCTCCTGGAGGTGGGCTGTCTCTCTCATCTTCTGCATCACCTGATGCTGGGCCCAGAAGCACACCCTGCAGATAACCCTAGCCTCTCCTGAGAAGTCTCCTTCGCCTGGGCCAAATGTCTCCCAAAGAGTGGTGCTGTTCTAGGAGAAAGTGAGTCCCTGTCACTGGCGTGCCCGAAACATACTAGATAGGTACTTGGCAGGATGTTGTAGAGGTCCTCACAGCTCTGACTGTAAATGCTCACAAATGCTCGCCCTGGCTACCTTGATTCCCCACTTTCCCTATCCCACCTCAGGAAGGCTGGACATGTGGCCAGGAGGTAAAGTACAGAGACCTGGAAGCCCTAATGGGACAGAACCAGCAGGGGGTGAGGTGAGGATGGGAATGAGACTGGCAGAAACCTCTTTCCCTGCCCTGAGTCTCCTGCTGAGTATCTCACCTCCACCACTGAAGGGAGGGCTGATGGCCCCTTCTGTCCCAGCACATGGAGCATTCTCTCTATGGCTACCCTACTCCAGCCCTGTGTCCCCCACCCCATGGAGCAGGCACAAGGCAGAGCTCCAGCCCTGCTGTACACTGACTTGCTGTGTGACCACTGCTTCTCCCTGGGCCTCAGTTTCTCCATCTATACAATGTGGGGTTTTAGGAGGTCAAGGTCACCTCTGGGGCCCCTTTGGCTCAGACATTCTCTGGTTGTCAGCAGAAGGAGGGAGAACAGGCAGCATTCACACCTGATGCTCTGGGGACTCCATGGAGCAGGACCCCTATGGGGCGTGAAACTCCAGAAGCTTCTGGAAAGGCAGAACAGGAGTTTAGGCACAACACTGACCCCACCTACTGCTGTGTTCAGGGCCACAGGGCCTCCTCCTGGCCAGCTTGGGGAAGCCTCATCCTAGAGTCTGAGCTGGAGAGAGGGTGGTGAAGAGGCCAGGCTGAATGGTACAGATAGCTGGGGCACAGGAGGAGTGGGAGAAGAGACAAGATAGAGCCAGATCATGCAGGACCTTCCATGTGACACTCAGGAGCTCGGCTGACAGCTGTGTGGGGAGCACAGGAAGGACTTGATGCAGGCGAGGGGCATGGTCAGGCACATGCTTTCTGAGTCACTCTGACTGGAGTATGGAGGGGGTGGATGGAGGCTGGGAGGCCAGAGGCTACTGCACTGGTCAGGAAGAGAGAAAGGAGTACTGAGGTGAGACAGTGATCATAATTAGAACGGAATGGGGGCGAGGGAGGAATGGATTTAGGGAATACTTAAAGGGAGAAAGGAAAGGATAGAACTTGGCATTTGACTTGCTCTGGGCTTGGGGACCCTAATTACTTCATAGATCACCTATGTAAATTTTACAGATGGGGAAACTGGGACCTGGAGATGATCAAGAACTTGCCAAAGATCACAGAGCTAGATAGTGGTGAAACTGGTCCAGAACCCAGGCTTCCTGGCTGCCAGCCCCAGACACTTTCCCATAATAACACAAATACTAGAGGTAGGACTATGCAGGTTTCCCAGCCTTGAATGCCAAGCCTGGGAATTTGGACCATTTCTGTGACCAATTAGGAGTCATTGCAGGTTCTTAATATTTGGCAGCATTTCTTGTTTGTCTTCCCCCAACCAGAAGGTTTCCAGTTGCTAAAATGCACAAACTGGCTGCTCCTAGGCCAACCCAACCCCTTCAGTCTTTATGGAGAAGAGGGAGGCATCCTTTCCCCTTTACAAAGAGAAAGCACAAAGCCCTTAGAGGTAAAGAAACTCACCTAAAGCCACACAGCAAGTTAGCAGCCCAGATTTTCCCAACTCCCAGAATGGTTTTCCTCAACCCTGATAATGAAATCAAGAAGGCTAAAATTACTGGCCTAGAGAGGGGAGGGTCTGGTTCAAGGTAATCACAAGTGGGTAGCAGAGCAGGACCTAGAACCTGAGTCAGACCCCAGGGGCCAGTGCAATAGCCAGCTAGCTGTCCCCACTCCCCACCATCGCCTCCCTTCTGTGGCTGCAGTCCTGTGAGAAAGTCTGTATCCTGACTCTCTGCCTCCACAGTCATTGTGCCCTCATCTGTCTTGTCAGGGGCCAATGCTGGGACATCTCCAGGCTGCCTTCAATTATGAGCCAATAAATATGAGATGCACTGTGCAATGAGCGGCTGCTCGGGCCACCAGCTCCACCTCCACCCCCGCCAGCTTCTGTACCAGGCAAGATTGGATTTTGTGTCATTCATTTTTTATCTCTAGTCCCTGTCAGATGGGGAGATACATGACGTGGGCAGTGGATAATTTTATCCTTCCCCCATGTAGCAGATGCAGCACTGAGGTGGAGCGTGGGATGTCCTCAGGTTGCCTGCTGCCCTCACATGAGGAGGTCCCTCACCCCCAACCCACTAACCCTGCACTCCTGTTCTCCACTGGGGCAAAATGGCATGTGTAGAGGAGAATCCTAGGCAGGAAGATGAGAGACCTGGGTTCAAGCCTCAACCCTGTTGCTGACCCCTTTTGCAACCTTGAGCAAGTGTCTGAAAATATTTGATGAGGCCTTCTTTATATCAAGCCCTGTGCAGGATGGCAGGGGGCCACAAAGAAGAATCAAACCCGATCCCTGACCTCAAGGAGCTAGCAGTTGACTCAAACAGACATCCCAAGGAGGGGTGGCATTCATTGGCACTGGGTGTGACGAATGAGAATTTGCCAGGTAGGATGTGAGGGAGGGGAGGGACAGAATACATTCGGGCTTAGGCAGAGGGAACTCCTTGAATAAAGCATGGCAGAAGGGAGTGCGTGACCAATGTGTGCTCAGAGACCTGCAAGTATGGCTGGGGCATAGGGTAGATGGAATGGGGGGAGAAATCCATTTTAAGCAGGTGAGTGTCATGATCAGATTTGACACTTTAGAAAAATTTTTTCTAAATTCACTTTAGAAAAATTTTTCTGACTACTATGTGAAAAGCAGATTTGGCAGTTAACAGAGAGTGAAGACAGAGAGCCCAGTGAGGAAGCTGATGTGATGGTTCAGGAGAGGGAAGACCATATCCTAGATAAAGCAATAACAGTGGAGCCAGAAATCATCATCATCATTATTATAATGAATACTATCATTAAGTGTTGCTAGGGACAGGCAGTCTTAAGTATGCACATCATTGTTTCTAATTCTCACAATAACTCTTCAAAGTAGATTATTATCCCCATTTTGTAGATAAGGAAATTAAGACTTGAATGTATTAAGAGAGTTGCCCTTAATATACAATCACACAGCCGATAAGTGATAGAGGCAGGATTTCAACCCAGGTCTGTCTAACCCTAAAGCCTATACCTGTCCAACCAGGTCTTTCTACTGTGTTCTACTTCCTAGAAAGGAAGGTACAGTTTCTAGAGAGCCTAAAGGGGCATAGACTCTACCATGGTTTGGATATTTGTCCTCTCCAAAACTTATGTTGAAATTTGATCCCCAGTGTTGAAGGCAGAGCCTAATGGGGGGCATTTGGGTCACGGGGGTGGACCCCTCATGAATAGATGAATGCCCTCCCTTAGGGGTGAGTTCTCAGTCTATTGGTTCTCATGAGAGCTGGCTGTTAAGAAGAGCTTGGCACCTCCCCCCTCCCTCTTGAGAGCTTCCCCTCTCTCCATATGATCTCTATACACACCAACTCCCCTTCACCTTCACCCATGCGTGTAAACAGCCTGAGGCCCTCACCAGATGCAGAAGATGAATGCTGAGCTTTCCAGCCATCCAGAATTGGGAACCAAATAAACCTTTTTTCTTTATAACTTATCCAGCCTTATATGTTCCTTTATAGCAACACAAAATGGACAAAGGCAGACTCCATCTGATTTTTGTCAATCTTTGGAAATGGAAAGCAAAAGACAGAGAGTGTTTAAAAATTATGTGCAAGCTTCTGGGCAGGAAGACTGAGTGGACAGAGAGAGAGAGAGAGCACAAAAGGAGGAGCAGGCTTGGGAGAAACAGGTGAGTTTGGTTTTGGCCAGTTGAACAGGAGGGCAATTGAATATTTGGGTGTGGAGCCAGGACCTGTCTGGAAATAGAGATTTGGGAATTGCTGACAAATGAGTACTCACAGTGTGTGAGTGGTTTAGGTCATTAAAGGGAGTGTGTATGGTGAATGGAAGATAAAGTGTGGGATCTTGGAGAATTCCAGACCTTAGAGGATGAGCTTAAGAGGGCAGATGAGAAAGTAGAGTGACACAATATGAAATTGCTTCAGGAAGGTCAAGGAGTAAATGGTCCCTGATGCTGCCCAGCAGTCAGTAAGGTGAAAGCTAAAAACTTGACCTGGGTTTAGAGACCAGCAAGCAACAGTGGGGCAGAAAAGCTCCATGCAGCAGTCACTGGAAACCTTGGCAAGGTAGTCTTCATGGACACAGTGTTAACAAACAGTTGGAGGGACCTATACATACTCTACCTGTGGCCCTGAATTATCTCTGGGCTCTGGGCATGGGGAGAGTTTTGACCAGCGTTACTGGGACACTAGTAACTCCTATCCAACCTCTCCCAGAAATCCTTAGCCAAGTGAGGGAAGTACCAGTATTAGGAAGGGAAACAGGAGAGATGGGGGTATGACAACTGAGAAACCACCAAGAAGGTAAAAAGGAGATTTATTTCAATACTGTTTACAAATAATTTTAGCTACCAATAAAGAACTCACAGTCCACCATGGCCAAAATGTTAAATGGGTGAAGAAGAATAAAAACTGTGTGGACGAAGCGAAACAGAACAGTGCAGGTATTGGTCTGTTGCCTTTAAGGACACTTTAGCTGTTGTCTTTATACTTGAATGATACCTTGGCATAACATTAGAGGGCATTTGAGCAGAAAAGCAAAACTCCAGCTGCATAGAGAAGGCTCAACTGAGGTGTCATCACCAATTGAGTTATACCAAAGTATTCAGTATTTATCTTTGCTCATCTTTTAATCTTGATAAAAAATTTGTTTCAGAACTACTAGAGCTGTGACATGTCTTACAATTTACAAAGCTGATTTCAAGTTTGATTGACAGTATTTTTAGGCTATTGAAGGGAGTATTTTTTTCCTTCGGAAATGTGGCGGCACAATCTTCCTAAGCTTAGGGCAGTTTAGGTAGAGGGGGCGGGGGAGTGGATGCTGGTGTGAAGAGGGGTAAGGAAGAATAGCTAGCAAGTAGAGAAACTCAAGAAATTGGGCTATGACAGAGAGGAAGGAAAGAATAGTGACTGCAGAGTAACATGGGTTTGAGGACACTTTTGAGATGGGAAAGTTATAAACACATTGAATGCTAAGGAGCCAGGGGAGAGAGGTAGCTTAAAGAGGTGAGGGAGGGATTGATGGAAGCAGTTCCTAGAGGAAGTAGGCAGAAAATGGGCTCCCAGGCCTTGAACTGGAGTGAGGCTTTGAATCCTGGCTCCACCAGGACCATGTGAGTTTGGTCCTTCCTTAAGCTAAGGCAGAGATTTGCAAAACAGCGATCCTGATAGTGTCTATCCTATAGAGTTGTTATAAAGATTGAATAAGTTGATACAGATAAAGTGCCCAGAACAGCACCTAACACATGTTAAGTTCTTAACAAAAATTGTCTGTTAGTGGTAATAAAAATCAGCTGTTAGCTAATTCATTTTGTAAGGCCAGAAAAAAAGGGGAAAATATTGGTGTGGCCTGTGGAAACTCCATTTGGAAAGGAGAAATGATGATAGAGTTCACACCAACAGCTTTGCTCTTGAACGAAGGATTTGGAGTTAGAACTGGGTTCATATCACTTCACCATGCTCAATCTCAATTTTCTCATCTGGAAAAACTCCATCTCAAGGGAAGATTGCAAAGAGTTCTTAACATAAATGGGTAAAGCACTGAGCATGGGGACAGGTACTTAGAGGTGCTCAGTGAATGATAGCTACTTATAAAGCTCTCCTACTCCCTTCCCAGTGACACAGACCTTGGCAGGGAGTCTGCTGATGGGGAGAGCAGAGCTGAGGTTGGGAGATTTAAGTGCAAAGTTTTTTGAAGAGCAGGGTGCTGTAGAGGATTGGGGCAGGAGGATCACCCTACCCCAAGTCCAGGCTGGCCAGGGAAGGAAGGGAGGCCAAGAAAATCTGCAGGAATAAGAGGGATCCAAGGCTGGAGGCCTCTGCAAAGGTGAGGGAAAGGGGAGGGGTCGGGAGAAGGGTCTATGGTGGGAGAGGAAGATTTCTGAGTTTCATTCAATCAGAGTTTTCTGAGTCCTATAGTATGCCAGGCACTGTTGTAGCACTTTATATACATGAGGTAATCCAACTTCAACCCCTCCCTGCTGCCCATCCAGGGCCTGTCACTCCCACAAATCTATGAGGGCTTTGCAGACCATAAACCAGTCTACAAATCTCTGGCAAGGTTGGGCAGGAAGAATCAGAGGGCCAATCAGACTCCCTCTATCATGCATGTGAATTGAGCAGGATGGGGAGAAACTGCTAGTTTCTACAAAGGAGCCCAGAGGAACAAACTGTGGAGTTGAGTTGTAGCCATGAGCAGTCACATGTAAGAAAAAGTTGTGCTAGAACAGAGATTTTGAGGAAGCAGAAGCTGTGAGACAGACAGGAGAGAGGGAAAGAATACACCTATGAGTAGTGGAAGGTGAGCAGATAGCAACAGAGACCCATTGACAAAGAAATGGAGGAGAAGCTAGCCCCCAAGTGACCTGTGTTCCTTCCAATGTGCAGGTTCCAGTTCCGGTCCCCAAAGTTGGCTCCTTCCCCAACCCACTTGGTTGGGCTCAAGTGGTTTGCTGTTCTTTGCAATGGAATAAATCCAAATAAAGCCTATTCCCATTTTGCAGATGAGAAAACTAAGGCTGAGAGGGAAAATGACTTCTTCTTGGGATCCACCCCTGTCCCCCATCTCCCAGTCCCTTTTAGGTTCCTACTTGGGACTTGACATTCACGCAGGAAGTCCCCACAGTGGCTAAGGATCAGGTTTTAGGGCTTGATGAGAAAGCAGGGAAGGGATTCACAGGACCCAGGCAGGAAGGACGAGGGCCAGACCTGAGCAGAGGGGGTAAGAATGAAAGTTGTCTCTGAGTGGATCCTAGATCTAAATAGGACCCAATAATCTCCTTGGAGCCTCATGACTTCCTAGTAAAGTCAACGCCATCATCTCCATTGTACAGCTGGGAAAACTGAGGTTTGAAGAGGCTAAGTCACCTTCCTTAGGTCACATAGCCAATAAGAGACAAAGCTGAGGCTTCCCCTCTGGTCTCAGACTCCAAGTGCAGGCCCTTCCTGCTGCTGTAGCTGCCCATCTTTTCTGGAAAATCAGCTTCACTCAGAGAAGAGCTCTCAGCCTGCCTGGCTGTAGAATGGTTGTGGCCTTGGCCCAGTCCAGTTGCCTCCCTCCCTGGATCTTAGCTGAGTGGGGAGGGGGTCCACTAGATGTCTGAGGTCTGCCTGCCTGCTCTTCTAGTGGGTTCCAGTCTCTCTACAGCTGGGCACCATCCAGGCTACTCCCTATCCTACCTCCTTTCTCTAATAATTAATCTCCAGCCAACAGTCCTAGCTGCAGTGCTTTCATCATCCAATTACCAGAGTTGCGGGCACAATAAATCTTGGTCACACAAATGCAGGCAAATCTGCAGCTATTTTCATGGCCATTACAGTGCATAGGACATTGGGACTCAGGTCATTTGCCTTTCTGACATGGAATCCTGCCCCCACCTCCTATATTCCCCAACTTCTTTCATTTTTCAGTGGCAGCTGCCTCCCTCCCCTATCATTTCCCAAGCACCTGCTCCTCCCTTCCCCTCTTGGGCTGTAGGCCAAAGATCAGAAGACTGTGTGACCTCGGCCAAGTCAATTCTCTGACCTTCAATTTCTTCACCTATAAGACAGGAATCATGATTGACCTTATTATGGTTTTGTGAAAAGTAAATAACCCAAGTGCAGTATACATCTCACTGGCGGCAGGTACGGCCTACTTCAGTGGTCTTTGCTATTTTTTTTAATAGCTATGTATATAATTTAATGTATATTAGGAAAGATATATAAAACCAATGGTTTCATGAATATTATTCCTTAGGAGACCATGAATTAGGTATTTTCATAAAATATGCTAAAGAAAATTATTAAGAATCCATGGATTTAGCAAAAATCATGGAGGAGTCATATGAATGAGAGAAACTTGAGAAACGTTAACATAATGGCTGTGTGCTGCTTGCCTTCATCAATATTTGCTCTGTTCTCCACCTTCCCTCAGTTTCCGCAGAGGGGTATGTGGCACCCTACAGAAGGAGGGGACTCATTCTGTTCTGAGAGGCTAACTTGCTCTAGTACATGGCCCTTCATTCATGTGAGAACCACCTCCCTCCCCCTGGGGCCTGTCCCATGCAGGCCCTGTGCTGGGTGCTGGGAACACACAGCTCAAACAGCAGCCCTGTGTTCAGGGAACTCCCAGGAACTCTTCTCCGAATCTGGCAAGGGAGCTGTCATTACCTTTACTTGACAGGATGTAGAGCAGGACTTTCCTTGAGTTCTGGATTTGTGGAATTGCAGTGAAGGCCCAAAGCTGAGGACAAGAGGCTCTAAGACCACACTCTGTAAAGAGAGATATGAAGGAGCGTACACGTGCACACACACTCAAAGAGAGGACATAGGAGGGAAGAGGGGAGAAGTCGGGGTGGCCTTGTGAACAGTGTGGTGTTTATGCTGAGAGTCACTGCCATGATGGGGAATGGAGAGTGTGCCCAAGCCCTGCACAGAAGCTGGGCGTGCCTGCCAGAAAGGGAGCCTCACCTGGCATCTGGGCAGAAAGCTTGCTGCACCGAGAACTCACAGGCCCACCATGGGGCTGCCACTGAGCAGCACAGAGGTAAAGGAGTATCCAGTGGCAGGAAACCTGCTGAGAGGGTCTGGTCCATCCAGCAAAGCCTTAAGGGAACATGGTGAGTTCTGCAGGAAGACTGCACAGGACTCTCTCCCAGTGTTTCCTGGCTGTAGGCAGGCATGGAAGATGACAGGAGTTTCCATGGCTCCATGCAAAGAAGCACACAGATTAAAATAGGGGAAGGATTCACAGGGCTGTTCAGATGGCCTCAGACCAGGTAAGCCTGACCCCACCTAAACAAGAGGCTGAACCGTGGGCCTCTGATGGAGTCCAAGGAAAACTCAGCTGCCCATCTCTGAGTGGGGCTTGGCAACAGCAGGCACAGAGGAGAAAATGAACATTGTGCCAGGAAAGTCATGCCCACCAACTCCCAGCTAACAACAGGTCGGCAGAGTCCATCAGCCTTGGAACCAGAAGCAGATCCCATGCTCACATGCACACACACATAGAACTTCTTCACTTGTAAAGCCACCATCCCTCTCGGGCATCAATTTCCCCCTAGGGACAAAAGAGTTTCAAAACTGACAAAAGAGTTTCCAGGCAGAGACTGCTGTTCTGCCACCAACCACAGGCATTACTGCTTAAAATTCCAGGGTGCCTGTGGCCTGCAGGAAGTTGGGGGAGATTGCCACCTGGTGGTCAATTTTGGCAATGCCATGGAGCTTGTAGCAGAGCCTGGGACTAGGAGTCCTCAGGCTCGCCTGGCCTGACTATCTGTATGACCTTGAGCAAGTCACTTCCACTCTTGGAGACTGTTTTCTCAACTAAAATGGGGAATAATGATGCCAGCCTTGCAGAACCATAGTGAAGATTAAACCCACTGCACTACTGTGCCTGTCTTGAGCAGGGCCTCAGTAAAGGTTTGATTCACCTGGGTCTTGTTCCCACGGGATATAAGCAAGGGTCATGACGCTCCAGGAGACAGAGGGGGAGGTGAGCCACGCTCATGGAGATCCCCAGCTCCCCAGGTTTCTTTCACTGCCTGCCACCCAGGACCGTCTTTCTGTGTGTATGGAATTGTTCTTAACCTAAACCTGGACAGCTCTTTGGATTCCAGAAGTTCAGAACTGTGAAATGCTGATTCTAGAGTCTGGATCAGGAGAGCTCATTCCAGGCCTAGTTCTTTCACCAACTTGCTGTATAGCTTTAGTCAAGTCACCTGGTTAATATTTAAGCTTTTGTTTTCTCTTTGTACAAAGCAGGTAATGATTCCTGCCCTGCCTTTCAGCTCTGTATTGTGCTATAACTCACTTTTTTACCCTCAACTCTTGAAGGAAAGTCTGTTACATGCACATGCTTGTGCCTGGTGCTTTGGGGAATGAGGCAGCAAGGGCAGCATCAGAGTCTGGAGCAAAACAACTCAGTCACAGTCACAAGAATGCAATAGCAGCAGGAATTAAGAGTGAGAGGTGATCAGAATATAAGCTCCCAGGAATTCTCAGGATCTTGGGAAAGACTACGCTTTGCACAGAATATAGGATGATGACTTGCAAAATCTTTTTCTTTTTTTTTTTTTCTTGAGACAGAGTCTCACCGTGTCACCCAGGCTGGAGTGCAGTGGCGAGATCTCAGTTCACTGCAACCTCCGCCCTCCGAGTTCAAGCAATTCTCCTGCCTCAGCCTCCCAAGTAGCTGGGATTACAGGTACCCACCACCACGCCTGGATAATTTTTTGTATTTTTAGTAGAGAGGGGGTTTCACCATCTTAGCCAGGCTGGTCTTTAACTCCCGACCTTGTGATCCACCCACCTCAGCCTCTCAAAGTGCTGGGATTACAGGCGTGAGCCACTGCACCCGGACAGTGACTTGCAACATCTTAAGAAACTGAGGGAAATTGTGATCCCAGAAGGGTGGAGGAGCAGACAATCTGAGGACTTCCATGTTACCCAGATCTCTGACTCACTAGAGGGACTATTCTGGGACTTGCGGGACTGTTTGCTGGGAGCCTCACTCCCACATGGGAAGGACTGACTACAATATTATTATCCATACCTATCCACCTGAAGTTGTTCCCGAGCCTTGGACAGAGCTGTGTGGGGCCCATGGTCTCCTCTGACTACTCCTTACAGATACCTCAGATTTTAGACTTTTGTCTTGCTAGCCCCAGGCAGTCTTACAGATAACATGTCCTAATTTCTGAAAACAAATTCAGACCTAATCTCGTTTGGTAAAAGAGACCAAAATGATGAGTTCTCAACTCCGTACCCAGTTCAGGTGACCCTCTCAGGCTTGGGGACAAAGCTACTTGCCACTCGCCACTTACCCACAACTGCCCACCCTGTCATTTTCACTTATATACACACTCATTTAACAAATTCTGTGAGGCCCATACTCTGTGCCAGGCCCTAGGCTGGGCACTGGGAACATAGAAAGGATCAGATGTGGTCCGTGTCCTTGAGGAGCTCACAGTCTAGAAAAGGAGCCATATATAGCAACAGAACATTCCACACAGAATGGGCAGTGCAACGTTAGAGAGGGCACAGTGGAAGGCCAGAAGTGGGCCTACCTGATCTGTGGTCAGGGCAGGCTCCCCAGTGAATGGCATATTTAAGCTAGATCCTGAGAGGAAAAGGAGGAATTCTATCAAAGAAGGAGAAAGAGCATTTCAGACAAAGCAAGGTGTACACAGAGGCATAAATACTGTGACCTGTTCAGGAACATTGGGCTGTGTATGGAGGACTGTTGTGGGAGATGAGGTAGAGAGATCAGGCCCGGAACACCAAGATAAAGGCTTCATCCTCCTGGTGAAGGAGCCATTACGTGGGAGAATGGATTGGAGGGTGGCAGGGAGCTGAAGGAGCAGTGAGGACCTGCTTGAGCAGTCTTGACTAGATATGGCAGGCCCATAGCCTTCACTGCCTCCAGTCCCCCTAAGTGGGTCACTGTGGTTCCCTCAGACACAGGAGAGACCCCTTATGGCCCCAATCCCACTGACAGACTCTGCCTCCCAGGCCCACTGGCCCTGCCCAGACATGAGAGTGGTGTATTAGTCTGTTTTCATGCTACTGATGAAGACATACCCAAGACTGGGCAATTTACAAAAGAAAGAGGTTTAATCGACTTACAGTACCACATGGCTGGGGAAGCCTCACAATAATGGTGGAAGGCAAGGAGGAGCAAGTCACATCTTACATGGATAGCAGCAAGCAAAGAGAGGGCTTGTGAAGGGGAACTCTGCCTTATAAAGCCATCAGACCTCATGAGACATTCACTATCACGAGAACAGCATGGGAAAGACCTGCCCCTGTGATTCAATTACCTCCCACTGGGTCCCTCCCACAATATGTAGGGATTTAAGATGAGATTTGGGTGGGGGCACAGCCAAACCATATCATTCTGCTCCTGGCCCCTCCCAAACCTCAGGTCCTCATGTTTCAAAACCAATCGTACCTTCCCAACAGTCCCCCAAAGTCTTAACTCATTCCAGCATTAACTCAAAAGTCCACAGTCTAAAGTCTCATTCAAGACAAGGCAAGTCCTTTCCACCTATGAGCCTGTAAAATCAAAAGCAGGTTAGTTAATTCCTAGATACAGTGGGAGTACAGCCATTCCAAATGGGAGAAACTGGCCAAAACAAAGGGGTTACAGGGCCCATGCAAGTCCAAAATCCAGCAGGGAAGTCAAATCTTAATGCTCCAAAATAATCTCCTTTGACTCCCTGTCTCACATACAGGTCATGCTGATGCAAGAGGTGGGTTCCTATGTTCTTGGGCAGTTCTGCCCCTGTGGCTTTACAGGGTACAGCCTCCCTCCTGGCTGCTTTCATGAGCTGACATTGAGTGTCTGCAGCTTTTCCAGATGTACAGTGCAAGCTGTCAGTGGATTTACAATTCTGGGGTCTGGAGGACAGTGGCCCTCTTCTCATGGCTCCACTAGGCAGTGCCCCAGTAGGGATTCTGTGTGGGGGCTCCAACCCCACATTTCCCTTCTGCATTGCCCTAGCGGAGGTTCTCCATGAGAGCCCTGCCCTTGCAGCAAACTTCTGCCTGGACATCCAGGTGTTTTCGTACATCCTCTGAAATCTGGGCAGAGATTCCCAAATTCCACTTCTTGACTTCTGTGCACTGGCAGGCTCAACACCATGTGGGGCAGGAACCATCACGTACGCATTGTGCACACATTATGGGCTAATATGATTACTGTAGGAAAAAATAATAATGAGGGCAGCTCCCATGTTTTGAACACTGTGGAAACTGCCAAGGCTTGATGTTTGCACTCTCCAAAGCCATGGCCCGAGCTCTACATTGGCCCCTTTCAGTCACAGCTGGAGCAGCTGGGACGCAGGACACCAAATCCCTAGGCTGCACACAGCACGGGGACCCTGGGCCCAGCCCATGAAACCATTTTTCCCTTTATGCCTCCAGGCCGTGATGGGAGGGGCTGCCATGCAAACCTCTGACATGCCCTGGAGACATTTTCCCCATTGTCTTGGGGATCAACATCAGGCTCCTCTTTACTTATGCAAATTTCTAGAGCCACCTTGAATTTCTCCTCAGAAAATGGGATTTTCTTTTTTATCGAATTGTCAGGCTGCAAATTTTCTGAACTTTTGTGCTCCACTTCCCTCATAAAATTGAATGCCTTTAACAGCACCCAAGTCACCTCTTGAATGCTTCACTGCTTAGAAATTTCTTCTGCCAGATACCTTAAATCATCTCTCTCAAGTTCAAAGTTCTGCAAATCTCTAGGGCAGGGGCAAAATACCACCAGTCTCTTTGTTAAAACATAACAAGAGTCACCTTGGCTCTAGTTACCAACAAGTTCCTCATCTCCATCTGAGACCACCTTAGCCTGGGTTTCATTGTCCATATAATTATCAGCATTTTTGTCAAAGCCATTCAACAAGTCTCTAGGGAGTTTCAAACTTTTCCACATTTTCCTCTCTTCTTCTGAGCCCTCCAAACTGTTCCAACCTCTGCCTGTTACCAAGTTCCAAAGTAGTTTCCACATTTTTGGGTATCTTTTCAGCAATGCGTCACTCTACTGGTACCAATTTACTGTATTAGTCAGGGTTCTCTAGAGGGACAGAACTAATAGAACAGACATACAAAGGGGAGTTTATTAAGTCACATGATCACAAGGTCCATAGTAGGCCATCTGCAAGTTGGGGAGCAAGGAAAGCCAGTCTGAGTCCCAAAACTGAAGAACTTGGAGTCTGATGTTTGAGGGCAGGAAGCATTCAGCAAGGGAGAAAGATGTAGGCTGGGAGACTAGGCCAGTCTAGTCTTTTCCCATTTTTCTGCCTGCTTTATAGTCTAGCTACGCTGGCAGCTGATTTGATGGTGCCCACCCAGATTAAGGGTGGGTCTGCCTTTCCCAGCCCACTGACTCAAATGTTAATCTCCTTTGGCAACACCCTCACAGACACACCCAGGATCAATACTTTGCATCTTTCAATCCAATCAAGTTGAGTCCGTTTTAACCATCACAAGTGGGAAAAAGGCAGGGAGGGGAACAAGCTCACTTTATCTCCATCTCAAGCCCATTACACAAATGCATTCTAGATCCTCTCAATAAGCTAAGAGGTGAGAGTTGTTGTGCCCACTTTACCGAGGAAGAAAAGTAGGCTCAGAATTTAGTGAATTGCCCAAGGTCTCACTCAGCTAGTTAAAAAAGGCAGTGGGTGGGTAGGGAGAGGAAGGAAGGAGGGAGGGAAGGGAGGGCTTAAAAAAAGTGCTAAAACTTGAGTTAGAATGAAGACTTGTCACTTCTGCTCAAAGCTCCTCTTCACTGCAAGCATAACCTTAATTTTTCTCTCTTCTCTAAGACAGAAATGACATTCTCCTAAATGTCATTTAAGTGTTTTCCTCCCTACCTCCCAGTCTTGTCACAGAAAATAGATTTTACTAATTCCTATCCCAAGATCAGAGGCCCCACTATCTAGTACAGAGGTCTTTTTCAAGAGTGGTCTAGAGTGCTCTAGGCAGAGCAGGCATATCCTAGAGGCATCCCCGCATAGCCCTGAGAGAGGAGAACTCAGCCTGGCTCACAGGCCCAGGTCAACCTCTTTCAGACAGTACAAGGAGAGCCAGCCTTTGGCCCCAGTATCCCCAAAGAAGCCAGGCAAGGACTCCTCAGCCCAGCATCCTCAGGCAGCCATGATCAGCCCTACCTCAGACACCCTAAACCAGGATTTCCCAAGGTCTACCCTGTGCTAATTAGAAAAGGTGCCCCTTCTGACAGTTGCAGCCTTATAATTGCAAGGGCTGGGAGCTCAACTCTTGGCTGGATTTCAGGCCTCATTTGCCTCTTGGTCAGATACCTCTGTGTGGGGCACCAACAGTAGCAGCCCTGCTCAAACACATCCACCTATCTGAGCCCCTGAATCTGGAACCTATCTGTCCCTAGCTGGTGGGATCAGCCTCAGCACCTTAGCAAGTATAAGTGTGTCTGCAGCCCCATCAAATTCAGGAAGTCTGACAACGATCTGCCCCAACTCTGGGCCTAGTACAAGACCTATGCCCTCTCATTTGGAATGCCTGAAGCACTGGAATACTCACTGGCATTGGAAGCAGACATGGAAGCCTACCCTCCCAAGAGCTGTAAGGACATTGTAGCTTTCCTCTAAGTGAGCATCTTCATATGAGGGGTGGAGATTCTTGACTCTGGCCTCAAGATTTATCTTTCCTGTTAGGTCTTCCCTCACTGATTTCTACTGCCACCACCATGCTGGCCTTTGGGAGCCTCACTCTCCACTTTCAGGGCTCTAGGTCGGATGCGTTTACCCAACTATTCCTTACAGCCATTGACACAGCAGATGCCAGGCTAGAGTGTTCAGACCAGGCTTTAGAAAAGGTTTCTGAGCAGCAACAAAGAACATACTATGAACCTGGATAATTGGACTGGCAAAGTAGATCTTTCTCACCTCCAGTCTGGGATTCTCTCAATGGCACCTTCCTGAATCCATGGCTCACTTTAACTCGGGCTGCTGGGGATCATCCTTAGGGTCACTTCAATGCCATAAAGTCTCAAATGAAAGGAGTGTGTCAAGAAAGGCAAGAGTGTCCTATCCTGCCCAGGACCTACCTTCGAGTTTCCAATTTTGAAAGATCTCTGCTTCTCCAAGTGATTAAAAATAGAATGGCCATTAATTCTTTTTTTTTTTTTTTTTTTTTTTGAGGCGGAGTCTTCACTCTGTCGCCCAGGCTGGAGTGCAGTGGCACCATCTCGGCTCACTGCAAGCTCCGTCTCCCGGGTTCGCGCCATTCTCCTGCCTCAGCCTCCCGAGTAGCTGGGACTACAGGCGCCCGCCACCGCGCCCGGCTAATTTTTTGTATTTTAGTAGAGACGGGGTTTCACCGTGTTAGCCAGGATGGTCTCGATCTCCTGACCTCGTGATCCGCCCACCTCGGCCTCCCAAAGTGCAGGGATTACAGGCGTGAGCCACTGCGCCCGGCCAGAATGGCCATTAATTCTTTCAACAAATACTTAAGTCCCACTATGCTATGGGATGGAATAATATGGTAAACAAACAAACTTGGCACCCCCCCTCAAAACCCATACCTGCCCATAGGACTTGGCGTTGACCCAAAATACATGGCCTATAAGCATAATTCAACTTCAAAACAGAAACCTGAGCTTCCGAACCAGGCACATAGAGTAGCAGGAAAGGCACTGCAGCTTCTTGACAATTTTCCAATGCCTTGACCCCAAAGAAACCTGAATCTGGGGTCGCTGAGGGGAGGGAGCTAAGGAGAGAGGTATCAAGAAACACAGGAGGACCTCTGTCTTTGGCCACAGTGTGGCCACCAAAGGCAGAACATGAGAGTCCAGATCAGACAAAGGGTCAGGTTATTGTCTGGATGATGGGTACAATGAAGCCCCACACTTTTCACCCTTGAATCTCATATTTGACCCATAAACCCATGGAGTTCAGCAATCTCTAGCTTGGCAACTGTCCAGACATAGCTTATGCTCTGAGGTCTGACCCTTCTTCTCCCCTTTGCAAGGATAAAAAGCCCCTTCCACACAGCTGAGTCCTTGGCAGCGCAAGTAACTCGAGGTCTGTTTGTCCACAGCCTATCCAGTCCTCGGGTGAGCCCAGAGTCTTACAAACATGCTGTATGGGTGGTGAAGCATCCTGTGCCCACTTGTCCAGATCCGTGCTCATGCTATGTTACCTTTATTGGAAAGACTATCAGTAGGAATTCCAGGTAATTACGATGTCATGAGAAAGCTAAATTTCTGACCAGGAAGGATACAGCTGACTAACAGACTAGAGACACAAGTTGGACACCTGTTTGGGAAGTGAAGCTTGATTCCATAGGAACAATAGTAGTGACAGTCTGTATTCCTCCTACCTCATGAGGCTGGCAAGAGTGTGAGTAGGAGGCAGGTAAGTCAATAGATGAAAAGAAACTACCATAACATAATTCTACTCCAAGAGTGGTCTGTGCACCTGCAGCATCGGCATTATTTGGGAACTTGTTACAAATGCTAATGTTCAGATCCCATCCCAGATTTACTGAATTAAATTCTTGTGGAGGGGGAGGCTTGAGGGGCAGTGAGGCCAGGAAGCTTTTTTTTTTTTTTTTTTTTTTAAACTTCTACAGGTGATTCATATGCACACATAAATTTGAAGGTATTGCTAACACGTCTTAGTTCAGGCTACTATAACAAAAACACATTATACTAGGCAATTTTTAAACAGACACTTATTGCTCAGAGTTCTGGAGGCTGAAAAGTATAAGATTAAGCTACCAGCAGATTTGGTGCCCAGTGATGGCTTGCTTTCGGTCTCACAGATGGCACCTTGTTGCTGTATCCTCACATGACTAAAGGGCAAAGGGGCTAACAAGCCCCCTTGGGTCTTTTATAAGGTCACCAATCCCATTGATGAGGACTCTGCCCTCGTGACCTCATCACCTCCCAAAGACCCCACCTCTTAAGACCATCATCTTGGGTGTTAGGTTTCAACATATGAATTTGCGGAGGACACATATATCCAGACCATCACATACACATTGTGCACACATTATGGGCTAGTATGATTACTATAAGAAAAAATAATAATCAGGGCAGCTCCCATGTTTTGAACACCTTCTATGTGCCAAAGGTTTAAACTTTTATCTAAAAAAGTTTTATCTATCTCCAAGTTGTGACTCAGAGATAAAAGGTATTTTTATTATTCTTTTTTTCTTTTTTAGAGGCAGGGTCTCACTCTGTTGCCCAGGCTGGAATGCAATGGCACAATCACAGCTCACAGCAGCCTCAACCTCCTGGGCTCTGGTGATCCTCCCACCTCAGCCTCTCGAGTAGCTGGGACTACAAGTGTGTGCCCCCACACCTGGCTAAATTTTGTATTTTTTTTGTTGTTGAGACAGGGTTTCACCATGTTGCCCAGGCTGGTCTTGAACGCCTCACCTACCTTAGCCTCCCAAAGTGCTGGGATTACAGGCGTGAGCCACCATGCTCAGCCTATTCTAGTTTTTACAGATGAAAAACTTATAAAGATATTTTCCCAAGTGACTCAATCTTTCCAAGGCTCAGTTTCCTGATTTGCAGGCTGGGGACAATGTTTTGCTTCTTTGGTTGTTGTGAGGATTAGGGATGACATGTGAAGGACCATCCACATTGCAATGGTGGGCTGAGACCTGGCCACTGGGTACAGCTTCAGAGACTGCCCCATAGTGGGGAAAGGCAGAGACAGGGTTACTGGCTGTAGTCCCAAACAGAATCTATCTCCAACTTGTGACTCAGAGATCTGCCTCGTGTCACTTGGCACTAAGTCAGCTTCATCTGCTATCAAGTTCTGTTTACCCCTTAAGATAATCCAGGTTCTCGTTTCTGATTCTATTCCTAGTTGGTGACAACAGAAACTATGTTTAGGATGACTCTGAGTCTTGGAAGCCATCTGATCTGAAGGTTGGGGGCACTGGAAAATAATCTCCAGCTAGGTCTGGGCTTCTGAGGAGAGAAACGAATGCATTTCTCTTGGATAAAATGGAAGGGGAAAACCTTTGGTTTGAGAGGCGACTCTAGTGCACGCTAAGACACATTATTACAGTTGCCTCTTCAGCTGCCTCTTACCAGCTGCTGAATGTCCACCATGTTCCAAGGACTTAACAGGCACTATCTCTGCCTCATATCAACCTGCAAGGTAAGCACTGCCCCTCAGTTCTGCCTCTTCTTTGCTGTATGACAAAAACAGAGGTTTTTGTCACACTTACTGGTTGTGTGACATTGGAACATATTGTGTAACCTTGCTGAATCTCAGCTTTTCTAGCTCTAAACAGGCTTGTTGAATTAAGTGAGAGAATGTATAACCCAAAGCACATAGTAGGCAGTTTACAAATGTTATTCCCCTTGAACTCTTCTTCCTATACTGTAATATGCCTGGCCTTGTGGTAGGCACAGAGGACAGAGACCACTTAGACCAAGTCCCTTCCCAACTACTTGGGGCTGAGATTTCCCTCTTCCATACCCAGGCTGGGTTGTTCCTCATAGCAGGGGAGCAAAAGGTCTGGGGCACAGTCAGAAGGTTGGTGAAAATCATCAGGCCTGCAGTTGCTAAGGATGGACTGAGGCAAGGCATGATGGCCATCTACCTTGGAGTGCCCTCCTCAGTGGGCCCTGCCTTCCTCCCCACTTTCTGCATCACTCTCATTTTTAGCATCCAACTGTCAAACCTTGCCAGTGCTGAAGGATAATGGAGATCAAAGGGAGGACGGCAATTTATCTTCTTCCTATTGACACAACACTTCACTGTTTGCTTAACCCTTCTGAGGATTCACTAGCTCATCAGATCTACACCACTCTCTGGTGAAGGGGCTGGGCAAGGGTTGTGCTCATGATAGAGCCGAATCAACTGGTTCCCAGGAGGGCCAGTGACTTGCACAAAGTCATCCATCAGGTTACTGACAAGCTCTAGGACAAGGACCTTGAACTCCTGGCCCCTCCTAGTCCAGTTCTCTCTCTGTTCTAGCCCAGTGTCTCTCCTGGTAATGTACTGGTAGGTAATAGTGTTCATTAAACTTTAGTATTTAAAGTAATTTCTTGGACAATCTTCATGCGACATCACCAACAGGCTAACAAAGCCTTTAAAGCTCATAGTGATCGGAACCTGCAAACGTGCCACTAGAACTTAGCGAAGTTGATCAACCTGTGATTGTGTTGCCTACCACTTAAGATGTGTATGCTGCCTGTTGCATGGCTCTTGCTTCAATTCCAAGAGCAAACTTTCACTTTGGGAGGTACTGTGTCAGTTACTATCACAATGTTCATTGCTACTTTTGATCAACTTTATACCCTCGTTCCAGAGCTTAAAGAATTCACTACTCCAGACAGATCAATCATGGGAAAAGAGGGTCAAAATGCTCCATGGTTCATGGCTGACTGGAACAAAATGAGCAACTTCAACACAAGTGCAAAGTCGCTAAAGCTGTCTTCTGATATATTACATTGTGTGCAAGCTGAGTGGCAATCCAAAGCAACAAATCACCAAAAGGTTTAATGCTCTACTATCTGCTGTCAGGTCTGGAGGTGTCTCTGTCAGTTGATCTAGATCCTGCGCTTGACTTTAAAGAGGCTGCATCATGGTTAGCATGCAAAGGCCTTGACATCAAAATCACATACTTTTGTTTTAAACTTGATGCTGACCCAAGCCTAGGGATGACCCTGTGTGCCTTTATAAGCCAATTTAAACTCATTGCCACATTTTCTGAAATGACACCATATGTGATAATGCATAGGTTCACTGAGGAAGGTTTCAACCATGCAGCTTTGTTGCCTGGAGTAGGTCGTGACATCATGAGGTTCCTGAGGGTTGGAAGACGCCTGACTGAGGAACATGGTGAGGAACTGTTTCCTTTCCTCAAAGTATTTAGGCTACGAGGATGTGAGGAATTATCACCCACTAAGTCCCCAAACCTCTGCATGGCTGTAAATGCATGCAGATGGAAACTGGACACGTCATTCAGGGACTATCAATCAACCAAGGAATCTTTGTCAACACTGCCAGGTCATGATATTGATAAAGCAGTCTCAAAGCCACACCTCAAAAAGGCACTTATAAGCAAAGTGGATGAAGATGGATTACAAACTACATACAACGTAACCAGAGAGGAGATCAAGGTAGCTGTAACACCCAAGCCAGGCAATGAGCAAGTGGGGATTCTATCAAGGCTTCTTGAGGCGACAGAAGGAAGAGAGTGCATGCAAACTAAGGGAAAAAAAAAAAGTTAACTCCTCATGGCTTACATTTCAGTTCCAGGTAGTGACTAACAGGTTTAGGTACCAATTAATCAAGTTTTCTGTGAGGATGGGTACTTAAATTCTTTTGGTTGAAAGCTATATATATATATATATAAATAAAATTCAAGCTAGCTTAAGAAATAAACGCTGGTAGGTCACTGGTTCCCACAACAGTGAAGGACCCTACTGGCTATCATCAGGACTCTTGCTGCCTCTCAACCCTTATCAGTTTCTGCCTGGCTCCCTTCTTTCAGTTTTCTACTGACACAGGCATTCTCCACCAGCCAAAGATGTTTTTCTGTGATTCAGTGTTCCAAAAGTGCTGGGATTGCAGGTATGAACCACCATGCCCAGCCTGAAAGCTTTCCAACAGTGAAATTAAGAGAGCAGACTGACCTACTAACAGAGCTTATGCTGAAACATTTGGCCAAATTCAGTAGTGCCTTAAACATCTCAATGGAACAAAGTCAAGTAAAAATTAGCAGTTAAGTTAAAGCTATCATTCCACTTGATTTGGCTAGTAATAAATATTTGTGGCCCCTTCAGCTACAAGTTGGGAACAATCTCAAGGTGTTTTGAAAAAAGGTTAAGTGACGCAGTGGCAAGCACCAGTATTGGTGTCAGTGGTGACTCTGTACCTCTGGCTCCTCCTCTTAAAAGCTAGTGTATGAGATTGTGCTCCGTAACTAGGCATTGTAATCCCTGTTCTGCTTCCCTTAATAGGTAATTATGTTCAAATAACAATGTGTAAAAGTCCAAAGGATTATCATTAGTAAAGTTTCTGAGAGTAAAAGTTCTTATGAGAAACCAAGAAATTGCCTCAAACTAGATATTAGTATAATAATCATCTTACAGTTTAAGAAAAAAAAAACCAATAGTCACCAGAATTAAGTTCTTTATTCCTCTTTGTTGTTTCAAAGAATGATGGTAGTTTTCATAGTACAGAGTATTTCTGGCGCTCAGTATCACAAAGCCAAGACATAGTCAGAACACATCGAGCCTCAGCAACTCCCTTAGAAGCCTGGAAAAGTTGTAACTACAGAAAATTCAACTGGGGACAAAGGGAAAATACCAGTGAAGTGAGAACCCCAAATCAAGGCTTGGCTTGATTAGGCTGCCCACTCTTCTCGAATAGGCCATAAATTTTCCCCACTGCACCTTTTGGGCTGTGATCCTTGGGAAAGCCAGGGACAACCAAGCTTAAGCCAGAGAAAGGCCCATCCCAGGAAGTGTATAACTGACCTGGAAGCAGGCCAGAACAGAGAATACACATTGAGGGTGAGTGTTCAGCAGGTTTTGAATGCTACACAATCTACAAAGGGATGCAACATCCTTCTCCCTAAAGCAGAACTGCCCCTGGCCTTCTCAATTAGCTCCAGAGGCCAAGGATCGTTGACTCATTCATTCATTCAGTGTATCTTTACTGCTGGCTACTCTGTTTCAGGCTCTATGCTGGGTGCAGAGGACAAAGAGAGGAATCAGACATAGTCCTTACCTTCAGAGAATTCAGAATACGATAGAAAAAAAGCTTATACTTTTAGATAAGCCACTGTGATTCAAGGTAAAAAGGACACAGTGAGGAGTCAGTTAAGGAGTTCACAGCCTAGCAGAGGCCTAGAGGGCACAACATAGACAATAATACATGGCAGCCTATGGTAAGGACCAAAGGGAGGCCCAGACTGTGAATTCTGGCACCGCAGAGACGGATGCGTGGCCTACTGAAGAGGTGGATTATGGTCTACTCGAGAAGAGTGAGAAGCCTAATCTGGCGAAAGTGAGATATCAATTTCTACTGCCCTGGGGAGGAGGCTGTGCAGCCTCAGGTTGACCTTTGTGGGTCCTTTGGGCTACCCAACAGGCAGAGTGAAAAACCTCTTACCCATGGCTGAAGCTACTTGACGTCCTGTGAATATCTGAGGGGAGACTGGTGACCAGGGGAAACAAGTCCAAATTAAGTACCCAGACAATGGCCTAAGGTGAATAGTGAGAACATGAACACAGCCAGTAGGCTGTGTCGGCAGGAGGCTGGCCTGGGTATATATCAGCAGCAGGGGGCCCCTACCCATGCTTCCTGCACTCTCAGTGTTGGGCCATGTGTGCTGGAAGGATCCATTCTAAGAGTCCAAGGGACAGGAAGGGGGCTCCTGAGGGCAAAGGACCGAGGCCTATGTAGTCCTCTCTACATGCCTGTAGACAGGCTACCTGTCTGTTTTCCTCTTTTCTTCACAGCTGCTACCACCTGCCCTGTCTTTTCTACCCTGTCAATCTGAGTGGCTGAAATGGGTTCACTTAGGGTACCAGTATCATGGAATAGCTCCCAGGTTGGGTAATGGGCACAGAGTTGGAGTGTCTATAGCTGTCTTTGTTGGTCATCTGGAACTTGGACAAGTTAAGCCAGCTTAAAGTTGCAGTGTTGGGTTAGGACCTTCTCCACAAGCTAAGTGCCAGCCTGTGCAGGTCTCTCTTCCTTTCCACAGGTTTCAGGGAACAGCTCCAGCCTGTTGTCATTTCTTCTTCACAGCAGCTACCACCTACATCATCTCTCCAGCCTAGGCCTCGTGTCTGTGACACTTTTTCTTCCTAAGGTGCCAGGACTCTTCTGATCTGTTCTTTTTCTTCACAGCTGCCATCACCCACTCTGCTCCTCTCTCAAGTCCTTATTCTGGATTTCCCCTGTTTCCAATTCCCTTTTCTTACTATTCCTGAGATAAACACATAGGCCTCCCCCAATTAAAGAGTTTCGATGCTAGTCATTAAAGAGAAAAAACATGAGGTAAGGGGAATAAGTAAGAGGAGGGCAATTTAGAGATGGACCTCTTATGAGTACTGGTATTAGACATCTCTGGGTCACAATGGCACAGGACCAAGGTCCCTGCCTTGATTCCCTTCTTGAGTAGTACTAAAGAAGTTGATATTCTCATTCTTTTCATCCTTTAGCCCTGGTTGTAGGACTTGGCCATCCTCCCTATTCCTATCCACTTGCAGTACAGTGCTCAGGAAAGCTTTGCTTAACAAGGAGTTTCTACCACTTAGGAGGGGGCTGCCCTTTTAATCCTCTCCCCTTCCCCAATTCCTCCCTGCACCAACCCTGCCCATCCCTATACCACCACCACCCTCCACCTGTCAACTTGACAGAGGTTTTCCCTGACACTGGGCCTCATATAAGGAAGTAAAGTGTGCATTATTTCACTCAACAGCTGGAAGGTCCTACATGTCAGGCTAAATGTAAACATCTTTACATTATAATAGGCAACAGGGAACCACAAATGATTTAGAGCCAAGGAATGGCAGTAGAAAGTACCTTGTATTAGGCACTCAAGAAATATTTAGATAAATGTATGCATGAGTGAATAAATAATTGTGTATTGGGAAGATTACCTTGGCAAAGGTAGGAGAGGCTAGGGGGATTTTTAAAAGCCACTCTAAGCCATGGCTTAAGCAATCTGCTAAAGTAGGTAAAGTTAATCTCAACTTTCATCCTGTAGGACTCTCTCTACCCAACTAGTGCAACAGTAACCCCTAGCCTCCTAGGCTATATTTCATGACTAAGACTTGTTCTCTGTGGTCATTATACAACACCAAATATATTTAGTTGATACCAGTTTAAGCATTAGCCTCCTAAAATAGGTACAAAAAATAAACCTCTCATGATAGAATTTCTGTTGCAAGAACAGGCTATGGGGGAAACAATCTAAGATAGGAACAACCAATGTGGTATCATCTAAGAGACTCAGCACGGACTAAGTTCAGCATGAAAATCATTAGACAAAAAGGCATCCCTACTTCACAAGTAGTGATTTCCATGGGCCTATACAAATAGGCCTGATTCTTAGATTTGGGGGTCCAGAGATCTTCCTAATGGTGAAGATCTTCTCACAGGTAAAGGAGTAGCTGGGCCAGGACAATATCCTGAGAAAAAACAAAACAAAACAAAAACAAACCCAGAAGCCTGGACAAGCCTTGGACAGACGATTCCAGGCACATTGAAGATGCAACTAAGAAAATTATATCAGGAGCTACCATCACCCCAACATATAGCACAACATCTACAAACTCTCCCACCAGCTACATTTATTTTCTTGAATTTTCTCCCTCTTCTAGCCCCATAAACTGGTGAACTCCTTGAGGGCAGAGACTGTGGGAAATTCTGTCCAGTGTTTTAAAGTCCTAATCCATGTCCTTTTCCCATCGGGAACATCCTAATAAATGAACTTAAGCCCATCCTTCATCAGGGTAATGCCACCAGAAGCAATACACACTATTATCCAGTACTACTGGCACTGAGATTCTCATTGTCCTCCCTAGAAAATGATGTTTCTGGATGAGGAAGAGAAGGTAAGCAGAACTACAAAGCTGTAGAAGGTAGGAGACTTCATGATTCTTCTGTTTTGCTTAATTCCTCTAGGATAGAGTGCCTACAGAGCTCTGACCATTATTAGAAGGGTGTGGATATTTTTGTTATTAAAAATGGAACAAATCATATAGATCTGGTCTTCCTTCCTGCCATGACACCTGCCTGTAACCTCACACTTGGAAAAGGGGTAAGTCATGTGAAAAGATAAGTCCTCTGATTTCCATTTTGACATCAGAGTCTTCTATACAGCCAGGACTTACTGACCATGAAGGATGCAGGCACTATGCTTCTCCTAAGGATGAGAAGATAAGAAATCTTAGAACCAATACTCTCATTTTACAGATGGAAACCTGAGGTCCAGAGAGTTCAGGTGACACATCCAAGGTCCAAAAGCAAGCCAGTGGCAGAGCCAGAACCACGTCCTGGTCTTTGAACTCCTAGTTCAGTGCTCTTTCCACTGCAGTAGCTAAGGCAAAATTTTCATTTTGCTCTTTGGAGGGGGAGAAGTGAAAAAAGGTAGGGAACAGAATATTAAGTTTTTTGATTCTCTGTAGACTTCAGTAGCTTCTGTTAACCTGGCTGTAATTGCCATTTGCATCTATGGAAATTGGGTCCTAAGCCAATTAATTGCTTTTGAATTGGCTCGGGTTCCTACCAGGGCTGGTGCAGTGCCCCTGCAGGTGGCTCAGGATCTCCCGGTCTGTAAACAGGCGGAAGGCAATCTGCTCACACTCTCGCTTGGTCCCACATTCAAACAAACACCCAAACAAGCCCTCCTCCTCCAGAGCAGCCAGATCAGAGTAGCCACAGGGCCCACAGTGCAAGATCCAGGGGCGGGACCAGCAGGCAGCCTCCAAGGGGGTCTGGTTGAGATAGATACCTAGGTCAACCCTCCGTTTCCTACTGGTTGGGTGTGAGTACAAGAGCCATGATTCTGACGGTGTTCCAGCTTCCTCCTCCAGCCTCAGTGAACTGCCTGGAGAGCTCTGCTGAATGGTAGGTACATCTTTGCTATTAGAGTCCTGGCACCTATGCGGGATCTCCAGGGGCCGGAAACTTACCACACTCCCTTGGCAACCATGTGGGGGCTCACAGAGCTGTTGACTCAGGGCCAGCCTCTGAAAGCCTTCACCATGGTCAGTGCTGAGAGCCTCTGCCCGGCACCTGTTTGGTGTCCGGGCACTGCAATATAGCACAGGGTGGCCAGCCCTCCCAGTCACCTCTGCCACTTCGCATTCTACTGTAACCATAGGCCTAATAAGTCTCCCATGGTGCCATGTGACCCCTAGGTCATCACTATAGATCATCAGAGAATGAGGCCTGGTTTTACATGGTAGCTGGAAGCAAAAGAACCAGGAAGGGATGTAGTAGGTATATGCAGGGATGACGAGTCTCCCTGACTGCAGCTGGATGCCATGACCTGGGCCCACAGCAAATGTGGCCCAGTGCTTCAGCTCTGAGCCAATGACCTCCTCAGTCAAGTCCCTCACCTCACTCCATGAACATCCAGCATCCTGACTGCAGATGAAGCAAAGGCGGGCAGCATTCCTGCCTGATACAATCTGTTGACGCTCTGTGACATGGCCCCGCACACAGATGAAGAACAGGAACACACAACCACTCTTCCGTTCCCATACAGGACAGGGGTTCATGGTCCGATGCCCAGGTAGTGTGGCTTCCATCAGTGGCTTCAGGGGCCCCCACTAGACAAGGAGAAGGGAGAAAGTAGGAGTGAGATACTAATAGGAAAATGTGAAGCTCATTAAAAGTATTAGTATTTTTCATAAATAAGAAATGATATTGAAATCTATAAAATCATGAAGGCCTAACTACTCACTAAATTCTCAAATATTACAGGATAACTTACAAAGCTGGAAAGAGACAATGCTAAATGTTGTACAAGCTGTCTCCTCTGTCTGGAATGCTCTTCCTCATTTTATCTAGATTTCCAAATCATCCTCCATACCCAACTCAAAAGTCACCTCCTTTATAAAGCCTTCCATGAAACTCACTCTCCTCCCCTAATAAATTTATTGTATAACATTGTAACTTTTTGTGACTGTCTTCCTTTTCTAGACTATGAGCTTTTTGAGGGCTTATACTATTAGTTACTAATATTGATTCTCCAGCACCTGGTACATAATAGGAGCTAAATATTTTTACAACGAAAGAAAGAAAAAAAAGAAAAGGAAAGGAAAGAAAGAAAAGGAAGAGAAGAAAAGCAAGGCAGACAAATAGGGAAATTTTAGGCAAATAAAGGGAAATTTAAGACAAATTTTTTTCCTTCCTGTACTACACTGGGAAGGCAATTCATAACTTTTGTTGAAAGCTCAAGCATAGATTCAGAGACACCTAGTTCAAACCATGCTTTCATCACTTATTTTGTGACTATGGGCAAGTTGCTTAATCTTACTTTACCTCAATTTCTTCATCAGTTAAGTGGAAAGTTTAATAACATCCTCACAAAGGAGTTATTATAAGGATACAATGAGATAATGCCTAATCAGACATATTGCAAATAAAGAAAGATCTAATCTCCCTAACATATTTTCAAAACAATAGTAGAAATTGGTAAGACAATTTCCAGGAACCCAACAGAAATGGGCAAAGAGCAAGATCAGACAACTTACAAAAAGAGAAAAAAAGTTCAGCTTCACTTATAAGAGAGAAATGCAAATTAAGACTAAACTGACAATGGCCAGGCACAGTGGCTCATGCTGTAATCCCAGCACGTTAGGATAGCTTGAGCCCAGGAGTTCGAGACCAGTCTGGGCAACATGGCAAAATCCCATCTCTAAAAATAAAAATAAAACAAAATAACTAAATTGATATAACTTTTACATCTGTCAAATTAGCAAAATCATAAAGCTTGACAGTACTGTGTTGGCAAATGTCAAGAAACTGGCACTTTCATATATGGATTGAAGTGCAAATAGTTCAACCTGTATGTAGGACATATATCAAAATTACAAACAACATTTATCCTTTCCCATCATGCCCAATTCTGGGAATTCATCCTAAGATATATCTGCTCATCAAATTAAGTATGTATAAGATTATTCAAATGCAGCATTACTTGAAGTAGCAAAATACTACAAACAACTCAAATATTCATCAATAGAGGATGGGTGAAATAAACATGCAATACATGGGGTAAAACCTTTTTTCCATGTATAGTGATATGGAAAGATTTCCATAATTTTTTTTTTTTTTTTTTGAGATGGAGTCTCTCTTTCTGTCAACCAGGCTGCAGTGCAGTGGTGCAATCTCAGCTCACTGCAATCTCTGCCTCCCAGGTTCAAGCGGTTCTCATGCCTCAACCTCCTGAGTATCTGGGATTACAGGCTTGCACCATCACGTCCAGCTAATTTTTCTATTTTTAGTAGAGACGGGGTTTTGACATGTTGGCCAGGCTGGTTTGAAATTCCTGACCTCAGGTGATCCACCTGCCTTGGCCTCCCAAAATGCTGGGATTACAGGTGTGAGCCACCGCGCCCTGCCTGATTTTCATAATATATTCTTAAACAAAGAAAGCAAAACACACAATAGTGTATGTAGTATGCTACTTTTTGCATCAGAAATGTGGAGGAAAGGGACTTCTGGTTACAGCAAACTAAATAATTGGACCAATCCTTCCACTGAGAACTTGAAAAAATAGATAAAACATTTAAACAAAAACAAAATATATGAAAGCACCAGAGAGCAGAGAGCAAACATAAGAATGAAGAATTACACACTAAGTTCATTCAGAGAGGTTGGCTGGTCCCTTTTCCCCTTAGGGCATCCTACTAATTCTCAAAGAAGTAACTGAAAGGCTGAGAAGCTGAGCAAGTCATTTGACAACCTTATCGAGTAGGAGGACAAAACTTGAAGGCCTGGTAAACTGTCATGTAATTTGAGATGGAACCTTAAAGGGCCAAATCCAAGGAATAAGGATGGAACTGAGGCAGAACAGCCCTTAAAACCATCACTTGAGAAAATTGGTTGACATTATCTACTGAGGTAGAACGTACACATACCACATGAACCAGTAATTCCACTCCTAGCTACATACCCAACAAAATGTATGCCTGCAGTACCAAAAACATGTATAAGAATATTCATAGCAGTATAGTCTATACTTATAATAACTAACCCAAGTATCCAACAACAGTAAAATGGATCACTTAATTGTGGTATGTTCATATGACAGAATACTATGTAACAATGAAAAACAAATTAGGGTTACACACAACAATTTGGATAAATCTCAAGAATACTGAACAAAAAAAGCCAGACCAAAAGACTACATAGATTAAAAAAAGCAAAACTAAACTCTAGGGCTATAAATCAACTTAATATAATTAACTTCTCCTTTGGGAAGAAGGGCGGGGCCATAAGAGAAACTTCTCAGATGCTGACAACATTCTATTTCTTGGAATATTAGTTCTATATATGATGAGTCCAGAAGTGTTGGCTTTGTCATAACTCACTGAGCTGACACTTAGGTTTTGTGCATTTCACATTTATGTTTTATGTTTTCTGCATATGTTATCACTTCACATTTTTAAAAGTTTTTAAATGGGCAATTAAGAGTACACACTTGTTTTGCTTTGCTTCTGTATGAAGTAGCACCGAAAAGATAACAAGAAATAATAGTGATTGCCTATAAGAGATACGGGAATGGAAATGAGAAATATATCTTTTTATACTATTTTTATTTTTCAGCTATATGAAATGTATTAACTACCTAAAACAAAAAATAAATTTAAAAAATTAATTTCTTTTTTCTTTTTTTTGAGACGGAGTCTCGCTCTGTTGCCCAGGCTGGAGTGCAGTGGCCAGATCTCAGCTCACTGCAAGCTCCACCTCCCGAGTATACGCGATTCTCCTGCCTCAGCCTCCCGAGTAGCTGGGACTACAGACGCCCGCCACCTCGCCCAGCTAGTTTTTTGTATTTTTTTTAGTATAGACAGGGTTTCACCGTGTTAGACAGGATGGTCTCGATCTCCTGACCTCGTGATCCACCCGTCTCGGCCTCCCAAAGTGCTGGGATTACAGGCTTGAGCCACCGCGCCCGGCCTAAAAAATTAATTTATGTATAAATAGACAAAACAGATTAAGCAGGCTCAGATCATAGACTCTCAGAGCCATTTGCCTGAGGCCAGGAGTTTGAGATCAACTTGGGCAACATAGTGGGTCCTTATCTCTACAAAGCATTTTTATTTTTATTTTTTACATTATCTGGGCCTGGTGGTAAGTACCTGAAGTCCTATCTACTTGGGAGGCTGAGGCAGGAGAATCAATTAAGCCCAGGAGTTTGAGGCAGCAGTGAGCTATGGTCAATCACTACACTCCCCTCTAGGTGACAGAGCAAGACCCTGTTTCAAAAACAAAAAAGAAAACTAAGCCATAATGGACCATAAGGGTTATCTAGTGCTAACTCCCATTCCACAGAAGAGACCCCTTGCAGTCTTCTGGATAAAAAACCATTCTGTCCTTGAACTACGCTAGTTCAAAAGGGAATTCAAGATCTCTGGGACAGCCCATTCTATACCAGAGTACCCTAAGCACACTAAACATGCCAGAGGTAAGTGATCAAGTCAGCTTACTTATTAAGCAGTCTAGTTTTTGGGAAGTCAGAAGTTTAGTCATCCTTAGTGGTTGAGAGGAGAAAATAATTTGAGCCAGATATATCTAACATATAGTTGACATGAAGGTGGAAGAAAGAGTAAACAAAGCATGAAAGCCTTGGAATCTAAGATGATCTCAACTAGCTGGAGCAATGGGACATATAAATCAAGCTGAGGCTTGACAGAGGTAAAACACGTTGTGGCTTAAAAATGTGCATGGGGAAAACTGATTAAAGAACAAATGTAGGCCAGGTGCTGTGGCTTATGCCTATAATCCCAATACTTTGGGAGGCCGAGGTGGGTGGATCACTTGAGGTCAAGAGTTCGAGACCAGCCTGGTCAACATGGTGAAACCCTGTCTCTACTAAAAATACACACAAAAAAATGAGCCAGGCATGGTGGCACACGCTTGTAGTCCCAGCTACTTGGGAGGCTGTGGCAGGAGAATAGCTTTAACCCAGGAGGCAGAGGTTGCAGTGAGCCGAGATCGCGCCACTGCACTCCAGCCTGGGTGATGGAGTAAGACTCCATCTCAAAAAAAAAAAAAAAAAAAAAAAAAGAAAGAAAGAAAATGTAAAACAAGAACAAATGTAATCAACAAGCATATGAAAACATGTTCAGCATCACTAATTAATGCAACTAAATGCAACTAAAAACCACAATGAGGTATCCCGTATCCCCCTCACAACTATTTGGACAGCTACCACACACACACACCAGAAAATAACAAATGTTGGTGAGGATGTGGAAAACTAGAACCATTGTGTACTGTTGGTAGGAATATAAAATGGTATAGCCACTATGGAAAATGGCATGACAGTTTCTCATTACATATAAAATTACCAAATGATCCAGCAATTCCACTTCTGTGTTTACGTCCAAAAGATTTAAAAGCAAAGTCCCAAAGAGATATTTTCACACCCTTATTCATAGCAATGTTATTCACAATACCCAACAGGGAAAAGCAACCAAAGCATCCATCAAGAGATGAAGGGAGCCCGGGCAACATACAGAAACCCCGATTTCTACAAAAATAAGATAAAATAAATTAGCTGCGTATGGTGGCATACACTTGAAGTCCCAGCTACTCAGGAGGCTGAGGATTGCTTGAGCCCAGGAGTTCGAGGTTGCAGAGCCATGAGCACGCCACTGCACTCCAGCCTGGGCAACAAAGTGAGACCCCGCCTCAAAAAAAAAAAAAAAATGAATAAACAAAATGTGGTATATACATACAATGATATATTATTCAGCCTTAAATAGGAAGGAAATTCTGATACATGCTACAACATGGATGAAACTTGAGGACATTATATAAGTGAAATAAGCCATCACAAAAAGACAAACACTATACAATTCCACTTATATGAGATATCCAGAGTAGTCAAAATTATAGAAACAGAAAGTAGATTAGTGGTTGCCAGGGACTGAGGAGGGAGAAATGGGGAGCTGTTTAATGGGTGGAGACTTTCAGTTTTGAAAAATCAAAAGTTCTGAAGATTGGCTGCACAATTTGAATATACCTGGCACTAATGAATTATACATTTAAAAATGGTTAGGATGGTAAAATTTATGTTAGATATATTTTACTACAATTAATTTTTTTTTTTTTTAAAAAGAGAACAACAAATGTGAAAAAGACTTGGAGGTTTTGGCTGACCATCTACTCTACATAGTCTACATAGTCTACACAATCTATATAGTCAATTGTGCTATGTAGCTACCAAGAAAGTGCTATTTTACCTTCAATTGCATTAAAGGGAATACAAGATAGGATAGCTCACCTCATTGCTGAGCTGGTTGGTCTACCCTTGGAGTCCCAAGTTCAGTTCCGAGTATTCTACTTTAAAAAAGGACACTGCCATCTCAGACCGGATCCCAAGGACAGTAATCACACTTTTCAAGGGACCAGAAACCAAATCAGGACTGTGCCCTAAGAAGTTACAGAAAGAACTGAAGTTGCTTAGCCCAGAAAACAGAATACTCAGAGGGCATGGATGCAGCTTTCAGGTACTTCAGAGAGTAGTTCTCTGAAAAAGACATTGTATCTACATTTTGTATAGATTGACTGCCCCAGAAGGCAGAATAAACCAATGGGTAGTTATAGAGAAGTAGAGATCATCTCATTCACAGACAAAAAACAGCTGCCACAGCAATCAGGTGCTCATTTGAAGAGCTGTGCAAGGAGACCCTTAATGGAAAATGACAAATGTTTAGTTCTTACTATGTGGTATCTATTATTAACTATATGTTGCAGATGATGAAACAGAGAAGAGTCAAGTATCCAAGGTCACAAAGCCAATAAATGATAGGTCTTGACTGACTCCAAAGCCATGCTCTTAACCACTAAGATTTTAGTAACTACCAATAGAATACAGATTTCTATATTGGGAAAGAAGTTGGGCTTATGATTCTTCTAACTTCAAGATTCTACAATTAAATAAATCAGAGAATGAAATAAAGAAAGAATGAATTAAAGTGGACATGTTTGTGAATGTGTATGACTACTGAGTAGTGAAGTTATACAACAGTTGTGGTCTGATAAAAAATGCTTGCTTGGCTCAGTGGCACCTGCCTGTAGTTGCGGCTACTCAGGAGGCTTAGGCGAGAAGATTGCTTGAGGCCAGGAGTTTGAGGCTGTAGTATGCAACGATCACATCTGTGAATAGCCACTGCACTCCCACCTGGGCAACACAGAGAGGGCTTATCTCTAGACAGACAGACAGACAGACAAACAGATAGTTAAAACTTAAAAGGCTGGGCACAGTGGTGTACACCTGTAGTCCTAGCTACTCAGGAGGCTGAGACAGGAAAATTGTTTGAGCCAGGAGTTCAAGACCAGCCTAGGCAATATAGAAGTTGTATCTAAAAAAATAGTATTTTTAAAAAATGCTTAACAGCCTACTGTCTTGATCAAAAACAGTGCAACATGACCGATGACCACAGGCAATGCTTGTCCTAGAAGAAAGGAAAGAGCTAGAATCCCAAGTTCTACTGGGCTGTAGGGCTGGGCCTCTGTGGAGGCTAGTTATACATGCAGAAGTCTGGTCCTGGGAGGCCATGAGAAAAACTCATATCAAGATAAGGTGAAAGAGCAGGAACCCAAAATCACACAAAATAAAAAACTTCACCAAGAGAAATGTGAGCCAATGTCATCAAAAGCAAAGATAGGGATTGATAGCAAGGCCCATGTTCAAGCAGAATAGCATTTGCACTGTGCAGTTTAACAGCAGAAGGTTATCTGCTATGGATATGAAGATTTAATGGTCAGATTTGAGGCATCTGTAGGTAAAAAAGCAGGGTAGGTTAGGAGTATTAAAGTGCCTACTATATAGATATAGAGAGATGACACAGCTATATATATTTTTACAAAAGACTCTCAAAACCATTGTCTCATTTGTCTCACTTAAGCTAGCCCTGGGAGAGAGGAAAGCAACAATAAGAAATACAGGTATATGTGATTTATTGCACTTTGCCCTACTGCATTTCTCAGATATTGTCTTTATAAACTGAAGGTTTGTGGCAACCCTGAAGTGAGCATGTGCTCACTTCATGTCTTTGTCATGTTTCAGTTAATTCTCACAATATCTCAAACATTGTCGTTATTATTATATCTGTTACGGTGATCTTTCATCAGTGATCTTTAATGTTATTACTGTAATTGTTTTGGAGTATGACAACTGTGCCCATATTACATGGTGAACTTGATAAATGCTATATGTGTCCTGACTGCTCCACCAACCGTTCCCTCATCTCTCTCCCTCTCCTTCAGCCTATTCCCTGAAACACAACAATATTGAAATTAGGCCAATTAGTAACCCTACAATGGCCTCTAAGTGTTCAAGTGAAAGGAAGAGTCCCCCATCTTTCACTTTAAATCAAAGCTAGAAATGATTAAACTTAGGAGGAAGGCATGTTGAAAGCCAAGACAGGCCGAAAGCTACGCCTCTTGTGCCAAACAGCCAAGTTGTAAATGCAAAGAAAAAATTCTTTTTTTTTTTTTTTTGAAACAGAGTCTCCCTCTGTTGCCCAGGCTGGATTGCAGTGGCTTGATCTCTGCTCACCACAACCTCCGCCTCCTGGGTTCAAGCTATTCTCCTGCCTCAGCCTCCTGACTAGCTGGGATTATAGGCATGCACCACCACGCCTGGCTAATTTTTTTTTTTTTTTTGTATTTTTAGTAAAGACGGGGTTTCAGCATGTTGGTCAAGCTGGTCTCAAACTCCTGACCTAGTGATCTGCCTACCTTGGCCTCCCAAAGTGCTGGGATTACAGGCGTGAGATATCGCACCAGGCTGAAAAGTTCTTGAAGGAAATTAAAAGTGCTACTCCAGTGAATACAGGAATGATAAGAAAGCAAAACAGCCGTATTGCTGATAGGGAGAAAGTTTTAGAGGTCTGGATAAAAGATCAGACCAGCCACAGCACTCCCTTAAGACAAAGCCTAATCCAGGGCAAAGCCCTAACTCTCTTCAATTCTAAGAAGGCTGAGAGAGGTATGGAAGCTGCACAAGAAAAGCTGGAAGGTAGCAGAGGATGGTTCATGAGGTTTAAGGCAAGAAGCTGTCTCCATAACATAAAAGGGCAAGGTGAAGCAGCAAGTGCTGATGGGAGAAGCTACAGAAAGTTATCCAGAAGATCTAGCTAAGGTAACTGACAAAGGTGGCTACACCAAACAACAGATTTCCCTGTAGATAAAACAGCCTTCTACTGAAAGATGCCATCTAGGATTTTCATGGCTAGAGAGAAGTCAATGTCTGGCTTCAAACCTTCAAAAGACAGGCTGGTCACTTTAAATTGAGGTCAATGCTCATTTGTCACTCAGAAAATCCTAGGGCTCTTAAGAGTTATCCTAAATCTACTCTGCCAGTGCTCTACAATAAAAAAAGCCTGGATGAAGCACTTCTGTTTACAGGCCCCTGTTGAGACCTGCTCCTCAGGTAAAAAGATTCCTTTCAAAATATTACTGGTCATTGACAATGTACCTTGTCATCCAAGAGCTCTGATGGAGATGTATGAGATTAATGTTGTTTTCACAGCCACTAATACAACATCCATTCTGTAGCCCACAGATCAAGGAGTCATTTCAACTTCCAAGTTTCATTATTTAAGAAATACATTTCACAAGACTATAGTTGCCATAGATAGTGATTGTTCTGATGAATCTGGTCAAAGTAAACTGAAAACCTTCTGGAAAAATTTCACTAGTCTAGATGCCATTCAGAACATTCATGATTCATGGGAGGTCATAATATCAACATTAAGAGACATTGAGAAGTTGATTCCCACAACTCATGGATGACTTTGAGGGGTTCAAGACTTCAGTAGAGGAAGTAACTGCAGATATGGTGGAAATAGCAAGAGAATTAGAAGTGGAGCCTGAAGATGTGACTAAATTGCTGCAATCTCATGATAAAACTTGAACAAATGACTTGCTTCTTACAGATGAGCAAAGAAAGTAGTTTTTTGAGATAGGATCTACTTCTGGTGAAGATGCTGTAAACACTGTCAAAATGACAACAAAGGATTTAAAATATTACATCAACTTAGTTGATAAAGCAGCAGCAGGGTTTGAGAGGATTCATTTATGAGTTCTACTATGGGAAAAATGCTATCAAATTCTGTAGCATTGCATGCTACAGAAAAATCTTTTGTGAAAGGAAGAGTCAACTGTTTCAGCAAACTTCACTGTTGTCTTATTTCTTGTTGGGGGTAGACAGGGTATTGCTCTGTCCCCCAGTGGCACAATCGCAGCTTACTGGAGCCCTGAACTTCTGGGCTCAAGCAATCCTCCCCCTCAGCCTCCCAAGTAGCTGTGGACTACAGGTGTGTGCCACTACACCCACCTAATGTTTTTTATTTTTATTAGAGACAAGGTCTTGCTATGTTGCCCAGGCCAGTCTTAAACTCCTGAGCTCAAGCAATCCTCCCACTTTGGCCTCCCAAAGTTCTGGGATTATAGGTATGAGCCACTGTGCCCAGCCCATTGTCTTATTTTAAGAAATTATCTATATAAGTAAGAAATGCTTCAATAATAATAATAATAATAATAATAATAATAATAATACTACACTGAGTCTTCAGCAACCACCACCCTGATAAGTCAGCAGCCACCAACATCAGGGCAAGACCTACTCCAGCAAAAAGACTGACTAGCCAAAGGTTCAAATAATCATTAGCACTTTTCAGTAATATTTTAAGGTGTGTACTTTTTTTTAGACATAATGCTACTACACACTTAATAGATTACAGTATAGTGTAAACATAACTTTTATATGCACCGGGAAACGAAAAAATTTATGTGTCTTGTTTTATTGTGACAGTCACTTTATTGTGGTGGTCTGGAACCAAATCCACAACATCTCTGACGTATGCCTATCTGGGGTCTGAAATAACCCCGTAGCTTCCAGGTCAAAGAATAGCAACCTCTCTTTCCTCACTAAAAATACAGCCAAAATGTTCTACTGAAGAGGAAGGGCTCCAACTCCAGTTCTCCCACTTATTAGATGTGTGACCAAAGCAAATGAGCTTAATTCTCAGGCCTGGTTACCTCCTGCAAAGTGGAGATAATAAAATGTACCTCACATACAGCATTTAGTAGTAGAAGTGTGGTTATTACTGGTATCCCCCCGTCATCTGCTAAATGTGGTCCTGAGCAAATTACTTACCTCTTGGAGCACCAGGATCCACCATCAGCAAAATTGGACTACCAATGCTTACTTCCCTGGGTGATTTATGAGGATTAAATGGAATATAAATGAAAGGCACATCACACGTTAGCTGAATCTAAATAACTGTGGCGGTCTCTGGAGTCAGCAACTGAGTTTGAAGCCAGCTTCTACTGCTTTATTATAGCTGTATAACCTTGAGCAAATGGCAACCTCTCTGACTCTCAGTTTCCTTGTCTGTAAAATATGACTGAAAACAGTACCTACGAAACAGAGTGGCTGTGAGGACCCAGTGTGCCCCTGGAACACAATAAGCACTCAGTGAGAGCCACTGTTTTTGCTGTTTTTTCTGCCTCTGCTCCCCACATGGCTTTCCTGTACTGATGAGAAAAGGCACAGATCCTGAAGAGCTCTGAGCTTTGTGAAGAGAAACTGAGGCCCAGACTCAGATCTGGGATGAAGAGTCACCTGTACCAAGTGCCCAATCCTCAACCCTCGCCTCAGCACCAGGTGGAGAGCATCCTCATCCCTGCTCGTGGAACGCTTCTCTGCAAAGGCCAGGAAGGTGTGGGTGGGGGGTATGTAGAGCAGGGCTGGGATCCGGTAGGTAATCCCTCTGTCATCTTCCTGCCGGAACAGAGGGCTGTTGAAGGAGCATGTTGTCACTTCTTCCATGACCTCTGCAAGGATAGAAGGCAGCTCAATGTGTGTCCATACCCAAATGCTGGCCTGCATATAAATTCTGCTTCATCATTTCACTTCTGGAGAGCAAAGGGGAGGCACAGATACATATTCAAATGTTTATTTATACAAGAGTAACATATGCTCTCAATAGTACAAAGCAAGCAATATACATTCTTATTTAACAAATGAGAATTTCATTAACTCCAGACCCTGTGGGAATTCTGTGTGGCCTGTGTCAAGTATGTATCTTGGAGCAGAGCGGTTTTGCATTTCTTTTTGCCAAGCATCCAGGGGTATTACCAGCCTCAGGTGGTTTTTAATGTCAATTCTTGACTTGGAGTTTCTAGGCCATTTGGGTATCTGTACGAGTGAATGGCTGTGGTTAAGAATTTTCTGGGAAAACTTTTTTTCTGTACAAAAGCCTAGGATAAAAGGCAATCTTCTTTGTCTTCTCTCTGTGTCAGTAGGGAGAATTTTTTTTTTTTCCTAGTAGATCTGGTATGATATATGTCCCCTCCAAAACTCATGTTGAAACTTAATCCCCGATATGGCAGTGTTGAGAGGTGGGGCCTCTAAGAGGTGACTGGGTTATAAGGGCTCTGTCCTCATGAATGAATGAATGGATGAATGCGTTATCAAGGGAGTTGCATTAGGGGCTTTATAAGAGGAAAACCAGAGATCTGAGCTAGCATAGTCAGCTCCCTTGCCATGTGATGCCCTGTGCTGCCTTCAGACTCTGCAGAGTCCCCACTAGCAAGAAAGCCCTCACCAGATGTGGCCTCTGGACCTTGGATTTCTCAGACTCCATAACTGTAAGAAATTTCTTTTCTTTATAAGTTATCCAGTTTCAGGTATTCTGTTATAAGCAACAGAAAATGAATTAAGATACTAGTCCACCCTATCAGAAGGTATACACCCTACACAGGGTGCAGATTTTCAAGGGACCTAGTTTCATGTGAAGATTTCACATGCCATCCTCTGTCAAAAACTAGAGTCTAACCAGGCTGGGCACGGTGGCTCACGCCTGTAATCCCAGTACTCTGGGAGGCCGAGGTGGGCAGATCACGAGGTCGGGAGATGGAGACCATCCTGGCTAACATGGTGAAACCCTGTCTCTACTGAAAATACAAAAAAATTAGCTGGGCATAGTGGCGGGTGCCTGTAGTCCCAGCTACTCAGGAGGCTGAGGCAGGAGAATGGTGTGAATCCAGGAGGCGGAGCTTGCAGTGAGCCGAGACTGCATCACTGCACTCCAGCCTGGGCGACAAAGCAAGATTCCGTCTCAAAAACAAAACAAAACAACAACAAAAACCCACTAGAGTCTAACCCATGCGGACCTATAGCTTCATTTGATACAAAAACAGGCCTATTAAAGTCCAAGTTTCTAGGTGAGACATCCAGTACAGCTGAGGGCAGATTAAGGAGCTAATCACTCTGGTTTTCAGTTCACGCTTGGTTTCTTAGTCCCTGGAGATTTCTCTTACTTTCTCACAAATTCAGCTATAAAGGGCTTTGTTATTTTTTTTTTTCTTTTGAGATGGAGTTTTGCTCTTGTTGCCCAAGCTTGAGTGCAATGGCGTGAGCTCGGCTCACTGCAACCTCCACCTCCTGGGTTCAAACAATTCTCCTGCCTCAGCCTCCCGAGTAGCTGGGACTGCAAGCGCCTGCCACCACGCCCAGCTAATTTTTTGTATTTTTAGCAGAGATGGGTTTCACCACGTTGGCCAGAATGGTCTCAAATTCCTGACCTCAGGTGGTCCACCCACCTCGGCCTCCCAAAGCGCTGGTACTACAGGTGTGAGCCACCATGCCCGGCTGCCTTTGTTATATTTTACCCCCCATTTTACAGTTTGGCTACCCCGCCATAATGCTCACAATGGAGTCTCCAAGTATTCTTCTTAAAGAAAACCAGGTGTTCCACTTCTCAGAGGCCCAAAAGGGGAATCAAGCCAGACAGACAAAAGGCAGCCTTAGAATTACTTTTTCCTCTAACCAACTGTCATCCAAACCCAACTTTACAAATCATTTGTAAATATTATCAGGCTGTAAGAACGATTTATTCAATAAATATTTCTAGGTGTCTCCTCCATGTCAGGCTCTAAAATAGGTGCTGAGAAGATAGAGAAGGATCAGAGGTTCCTGCTCTCAAGAAACCCAATCAAGTGAGGGAAACAGACATATACATGGACAATTATAACACGATGTAATAAGTGCTACTTTAGAGGTAAACACAATAGCAAGTAGAAAAACATAAAAGTGGCATCTGTCCAGATCAAGGCACCAGAGAAGGATTTTTGGAGAGAATTATTGAGCCAAAAGAGCTCCTGCCTCATATAGTCACAGGCTCTGCCTGGAACACTCGTTTCAGATAGTCACATAACACTCTCTCAACTTCTTCAGCTCTGCTCAAACATCATCCAATCAGTAGGGTTTCTCTGTCAACTCCTTTGCCCCAGCCTATCTTCTTTCCTTGTTCTATTCTCCACACCACTTATCACACTTTGATGTCTCCTATGTTACATTTGTTTAATACATACCACAAAATGGAAGCTCCAGAAAGGGCAAGGGTATGTCTGTTTCTTATTGCTCCACCTTGACACGTAGAACTATGCCTAGTACATAATAGGCACTCAACAAATTTTTGTTGAATGACTGAATGAATGAGTGAGCCAGATCTTAAAGAATGAATAGTGGGTTAGCCAACTGAGGATGAAAAGAAGGGTAGAGGACGAGGATGTGAAAAGCGTATAGGTGACAGAAAACAACCTATAGGTTAGCCAACTGAGGGTGAAAAGGAGAAGGGCAGAGGACGAGGATGTGAAAAGCCTATAGGTGACAGAAAACACAGAGAATTGTAGGGCCTCTCAGTAGTTTAGTATGACTACAGTAAGATGGAGTGCAAGGGATGGGGCAGAGGTGGGACTGAAGGGGTCAGTACAGTCCAGATCCTGGGAGGCTTAGATACTTTATTAAGGTGTTTATTCCACAGATGGGAGACCACTCAAGAGTTCTTGACAGAGGAATGGCATGATGATTTTAGACCAATCTTCCAGGAAGCTTTCAGGACAATGAACTATAGGGCAAAGTTGCACTGCTTTTGGTTACAGCCTCCTAGTGTCAATCAAGACAAACTTTTATCAATAGCATATGAATACTTAGTCACTTGTTCCTAACTTAAAGAAGGGAAAAGAACTATGGCTCAGTATCATGAGGGGAACTGCGGGAGTGGCCTTGCTGAGTCCAGAAGAAAAGCCTCCCTTCATTTCAATCTCAGGCTCTCAACAGCAGAATCAAAAGATAAGCAAGGGGAGACCATCTTCTCACCCAATACTAGAGCACACTTCTCTCCCCTCAATTCAGGCTCTCCTCCCTGGGAGGGTCAGGCTTTGTTCTAAGCAAATAATCTGTCTCTGAGCCAGGCTGGGGTAATGGTTAAGAACATAGGATTTGGACCAGGCCAGGACTATGTGACCTTGGGCATGTTACTCAACTTCTCTATGCTTCAGGATCCTCCCCTATACAATTCAGTAGAGTAGGTGATAGAAATAAAATGCTTAACTACAGTGGCTATTACAAGGCCTGTGACATAGTATGAGTGCAATATACAACAGTTATTTTTAAACTACCAACTAATGTATATTCTAGTTTTATTCCTTGAATCCTGTGGATAACAATGACAATAATAACAATTACAACTCTTTCTTAAAAACATTTAAATCCCTCTTTATTGCTGAAAGAGAACATACTTTAAACTCTTACCACTTTAATTAGAAGTTAAACCAACACTACTATCATCAGACAACATGTGACTATTAGTTAAATTTAAACAGGAATTCTCCAGGTGATAAGAAGAATGGAGCACAGGATAGGCATGGAGTAGGATAGGGCTCAGAACAGGAAAGGAAGAGGCTGGGTGCGGTGGCTCATGCCTGTAATCCCAGCACTTTGGGAGGCTGAGGTGGGCAGATCACTTGAGGTCAGGAGTTCGAGACCACCCTGGCCAATATGGTAACACCTCGTCTCTACTAAAAATACAAAAAAAAATTGGCTGGGCATGGTGGCATCCACCTGTAATCCCAGCTATTCAGGAGGCTGAGGTGGGAGAATCACTTGAAACCAGGAGGTGAAGGTTGCAGTGAGCTGAGGTTGCACCACTGCACTTCAGCTTGGGTGACACAGCAAGACTCTGTCTCAAAAAAAAAAAAAAAAAAAAAAGGAAAGGGAGAGGAAATAGGGAAATCACCAAAGGAGAAGTACAACTTGTCAGATGGGCTGGATTCATGTCTCAGCTCCATTTCTTGCTGCATGACGTTTTGATGGTTACTCAACCTCTAGATCTTGGATTCCTTGCTTGTACACTATGGATAATAATACCTACCTAAGCAGATCAATATGAAGAACCACTCAAAAGTGCTTTATAAATTTTAAAGTCCTGTTTCAATAGGTGTGTTTAATTATAAATTTTGATGTCTTCACAGTTTCACTTATGCTTTATTATCACTATAACAATTACAGCCATTAATTTTTGTAATTATATTGATCGTGTTGATGACAGAAGTAACATAGATGGTGATTCTGGCATTGCCACCCAAACTATTTCACACAAATCAGGTGCTGGAAACTGGGGAGAGAAAAGAATCAGATATGGTCCTGCTCTGGGGTTCATTTAGGCAGAGAATTCAAATGATTAATTGCTGCTTGATATAATCACTTTCCCATCAAGTCCTCCCTGCTTTCTTACTGGGAGAGAGTATAGCCTAGCATGGACTCTGAAGTCTGACTTATCTTTGACACTTACTAGCAAGTCACTTTACTTCTGAGCTTCAGTTTCCTCACTTATAAAATGGAGATAATACCGCCTACTTCTCAGGCTATAATAATGTAATTCCACAGCCTCCAACTAACCCAGTGAGCCTCCAGTGAATCCCAGAAGGAGGCCTCCCTATCTCATCTATTCACTCCTAACAAGTAATATTTAAGGAGCACCTATCACGTGCCAGACCTTTGAAGATCTGTAGTCTAAACCACCTCATGGTATAGATGGGAAAACTCAGGCACAGGATGGGGGCAAAGCTTACTGAATGCCACTCCACAGTAAAATCTGGACCAAGACCCAGGTCTCCTAAGTTGAAACTGAAGCTCAGGGATCTTTCTGCCGACCAGAGACCTCTGGTAAGAAGGGGTTTTCCAGTCTCAGTCCCCTTTCATCTCTGTAGTGATAATTCTGAGGTTTAAGTTAGGCTTCAGTGAGAACAAATAAAAATAGGACTAGCCAAGAATACTCCGGCCAGGTCAGATTCTAGCGGACAGGGTGGCTCTGTCTCAATGATCCAAGGCTGGATTTCCCAAGCGCAGATGGTCTTGCTCAAACTGTCCCCACAGTTGAGTCCTCCTCGGGAGCTCTCCTGTCTCCCAACCCCGCTCACCTGCACTGGACCCCGGCTCCTCCGTCTCTGTCGGGGCAGAGCTGGACGCCGGGGGTTCTTCCATGGGGCGCGGGGGCAAGTCCCCAGGTCTCATTCGCCGAAGCCTGGGAGAGGCACCGGCCCCAAGGCTGCGGAGACGGAGACAGAGGAGGATAGAGAGGGAGAAACAGCAGAGACGGAGGACACGGAGACAAACCCCGAGAAGCAAAGAGCAGGTCGACTGCCGGAAAGAGGTAATGGCAACGAAAGAGGAGGACGCAGGCTGTAGTCAGTGGCGGCTGGGGCCAACCGTTGGCCTCCTCCGCGAGCCCGCCCCGTCCCGCCCCCTCGGCGCTGCCCCTCCCTCCAGCCCACAGCCCGGTCCCCACCACCGCACGGGACCAGCACCACCTCTACCCTCGCCAGCTCAGCTTAAGCCCTGGGCCCACCTCAGTTCCCAACGGTCGCTTCCTCTCTTCAGTCCCACAGCCCCAAACTCTTACATTGGTCTGCAGCTCGGTATCACCGCCTAAAATTTCCCCGGACAGCCTGAGAGTTGAGCAAAGGTTCCGGGCCTCAGAGGGTACCCTACAAAAAGGACCAGAGGTCCAGAGCATTGGCTATCCTTTTTGCAAAATATGAAAATGAAAATGTATTCATATGTATAATTTATGTGTGTATATACACACATTTACATACACAGATTTGTCACATAGCACTGAGTCCATTCTTCTGTTTCACAGTACCTGAATTTAAGCCCTCCTCTCCCCAACCAAGGAGGAAATGGCTGATCTAAGGTCATTTTTTATCTGGGACTAAGTATAACATAAAGGAAATAGGCTGGGCCTGGTGGCTCATGCCTGCAATCTCAGCGCTTTGGAAGGCCTACGTGGGAGGATGCCTTGAGCCCAGGAGTTGGAGGCTGTGGTGAGCTGTGATTGCACCACTGCACGCCAGGCTGGGTGACAGAGTGAGACCCTGTCTCTAAAATATAAAAATTTTAAAAAGAAGAAATTTTACAAACACCAATAAAAGGAAAGACAGACTGCTAACTTAGAGGACATAAAAATGTAAAGCTTCCATAAATTTGAATTCGTGATATTTTTTCTCATTAAAAAAAAAAAAAAAAAAAATCCTGTGCTGAGGCAGGGAACATACAAGATGAGTCTGGAACGTCGTGGTGCCATAAAGAAAGAACTCACAAAATGATGAGGGTTCTTTGAAAGAACACAGGAGCCAACCTCAATACAACCTGCTGTATTTTTCAAAAAAAAAAAAAAAAAAAAAAAAGGCCTAGAACCAGAGGCCAACTCAATCGTAATAAGCCCAAATAATGGGTCTTAAACTACTATTTTGTCCCCAAAGGAACCAGGGTTCCATGGAAAAAATGGCTGATTTTAGGTGCAGGAAAGAAAATTTATAAGATTAGCCTAGAACATCTTGTCTTAACAGAAAGCAAGAAAGCCATAAAAGACTATTTCAGGTCATGTCAAAAGAAGATAAGAGTCAATTTGAAGGTAATTCCACTGGCCAAATATGGAAAAATTAGAACATCAAAAAGAACAAGGACTGCAAAGAAAGTTCATATTGACATATGAAGAAAAAAGTCACTTTGGTCACCTCAGAGTTTGCTAAGGAAAGCAGCTTTTTATTCTGCCTTTCCTGTACAAACCATATTTCTGGGTAACTAAATAGTTGATGGGGAAAAGTTCTCCTTCATGAAATAATTAACTGACCAATGCCAAGTGAATGATAGAATTTTGTCATTTTTTCCTTTAATGACAAAATGAATTTAATGAATCTAGACAGCAATTATCAATAGCTACTAAAAGCTACACCCTTATTGCTCACCTTTTCTTCCCTTCCTACTTTCCCACCTCATTATGGCACTCCCTGCATCTCTCACATATACTACTGCCCTCAGATCCTGGTCTCAGAACTTGACTCTGGGAGAACTCAAATAAAGACCCTATACCAGGAGATAAGAACAACAAAACAGTAATGAGTTAAGGATCTAACTTAAGAATGTAGAAAAGGAAGAATAGAATAAATCCCAAAAAGGTAGAAAAGGAAATGATGAAAATAAAAACAGAATAAATGAAACAAGAAGCAAAGTACAATAGAGGGGACTGACAAAAGCAAATATTAGTTATCTAATATATCTAATAAAATGGACAAACCCTCTGGCAAGACTCATTTTTAAAAGTTATAAATGATATTAATGAAAAGGAGACTATAAGCAGGGATACAACAGAGATCAGAAAAATAATATTATACAAACTTTATTCATTAAGTTTGAAAATCTAGATAAAGTTAATATGGTTTTAGAAAAAGTCACCAAACTAAGATATAGAAAATGTGAAGTCTTACAACTAGTTAAAAATCTCAATCAGTATTTAAAAATCTGTTCACAAAGATAACACAACTATCCCAATTATTCCAATCTTGTATTTCCTTCATTAATAGAAGGAATGTAAATTGGTACAGTCACTTTAGAGGAAAATTTAGCAATACCTAGAAAAGTAAAAATGTATATCCTCTCCCACCAAAGAATCCCACTACCTGTATTAGATGTATCCATACAAGAATGTTCATAGCAGCAAATGTTTAATAGTGAAAAATTATTAAAGACCTAAATGTCCATTAATAGGGTAAATAAACTGTCATGTTTAACAGTTTACAGCAGTGAAATAGAATGAATTGTAGCTACAGGTATCAATCTAAATTACCTTCACAAACACAATATTGAACAAAAAAGCAAGTTGCACAATACAGAGAGAATGGTACTTGTGCAGATCTAACAGTGCTATCCTTAGAAAGGCCTGCTTGCAATTGGTGTTTTTTGACTGGTGTCTGGAAACCTGGCTCTCAAAGTGTTCCCAGTTACCAGTCAAGTGAAAACAGTAGTTGACTATGCAGACTGTTTGAATGCAGTATGATTTATGCTGGAAACCTGCTTGCTTTCTAGGGGTCTTTATTATGTGCTAGGCAGATGGTGCCCATATGACCAAACCTCAATAATCTGTGGGTACTCTCTAATGGGCTCCCTGGACAGAAACATTGCACACGTGTTGCTGCATTTTTGTTGCTGGGGCAATGTGGGCTCTTTGTAATCCCTCATGGGAGGAAGAGCACAAGGAACCTGTAAATGGATTCCTCCAGACTCTGCCAGTGTCCTTTTCCCTTATGATCCAGATATATGTCCTTATTACATCGAGGAATAAATCTTAGTCATATATGCTGAGTCCCATGGGTCCTTCTAGCAAATATCTGAACACAGGGGTGGTTTGGGAGACTCTCAATCAAAAACCACATATAAAGTTTAAAAACAGGTAAAACAATAACCATATATATCATATAAGAGCTCCCAAGGAGGTAAAAATAAAATTAAAAAATCACCGTATGTCTCTACATATCTGTATATATCCATATATATAATGGACACATAGGTATGAAGAAAATGCTTAGGAATAATAAATACCAAATTCCAGGTAGTAGTTACTTCTGAAGGTGCAGGAAGTAAGATGTGATTAAGGATACCCAGAGGACTTCAATTCTATTGGTAATATATGTATTTCTAATGCAGTAGGTTCACAAGTATTCATCTTACTATTCTTTAAGACTTATTTGTCTGAAACACTTCCTTTATAAAAACTGGGTCACTCAAGTCCTGGGGTTCTTTTTTTTTTTTTTTTTTTTTTTTTTTGAGACAGAGTCTTATTCTGTCGCCCAGGCCGGAGTGCAGTGGCTCAATCTTCTCTCACTGCAAGCTCTGCCTCCTGGGTTCACGCCATTCTCCTGCCTTAGCCTCCCGAGTAGCTGGGACTACTGGTGCCCACCACCACGCCCAGCTAATTTTTTTGTATTTTTTTAGTAGAGACGGGGTTTCACTGTATTAGCCAGGATGGTCACGATCTCCTGACCTTGTGATCCGCCCGCCTCGGCCTCCCAAAGTGCTGGGATTACAGGCGTGAGCCACCGCGCCCGGCCATCGTGGGGTTCTTTATCAGACTTCTTCAAGTTCACAATCACCAACTCTGTGGATCTCAAATTTTATAGACCCAAAGCTAATACCAAATCTTTCTAAATTCTTTGAGGTAAATTCAGATGGTCTCATCTTATGCCTGAGACAGTGAAGTTAAGGAGCAATTTCTGTATTTGGAGGTAGAGAATCCTGGCTCCAATCCTCTCTTCCCACTTCCTAGCTGAGTGATCTTGGCAACTTATTAAACTTCTGTGCCTCAGATTCCTCATCTGTAAAATGGCCCAAGTCCTCATTCATGGCTCAGTTTTCACTTCCTGTATGAAGACCTCCCAGACCTCCATACTAGAACAAATACTCCTCTTCAAGCCCCCATAGCACTTTGCACCTCCTTCTATTGTGTTGAGATTGTCTAAGTGTCTGACACTCTCAGCAGACTGTGAGCAACTAAAGTGAGGGGATCAGGCCTGGCGCAGGTGTTAGCACAGCAGAATTATGTAAAAGTTTGAAGGAAGAGGGATGCAGAAGGGTACTGAGAAGTAATGCGATCAAGTAAGACGGCACAGGAGTATCGGGGGAACTTCCTGTTACAGAAGTTAGGGAGCTTCCAAGATATGGGACAGGCAGAAGTAGGAGTGGGGCTGTCAAGAATTGTGAAGGGTCTGAGATTTTTATCTTACCTGCAAGCTAATAAGGTAGCCTGTTACTACCTGTAATAAGGATAGTTTGTTACTTACAGCAATAGTGGTAGCCAGAGTACCAGCATTTGTGCCAGTTCTGAGCTCCGGTTCCCATATGACGACGCAGAGAGCCAGATGATACCTGCACATGCAATGGAGTGCATTAAAGGAGAGGAACTTTGAGCGTAGGGAACCTGAATCTTCAATAATGGGCAGTGGGCATGGACACCTTTTGCTCTGATATCTCCTAAGGTTGTTTGCTATATAAACATTCCTGGACAAATAGTCTGGAACAAAGATAGTCAGTGTCTCTCTTTGCAAAATATGCAGAAATGCTAGAGACCCATGAAAAATTGTCTCCCAACAAGATGTACCTTTCATTTCTGTGCCATCTCGGCTTTTGATGAATTCTCCCATGAGTATGCCACTCCACCTGTCACTCTGATTAAACTGACAGAAACTGGAACCAGGTCCATTCAAAGTCTTTTATAACATTTAATTAAAGATACTATCAACAGAACTCCATGTAACAGGATAAGACCAATCAGTATTGACTTCAGTCATATCCAAGGGCCTGTATCCAAGAAGGTGGGAAAAAAAATCAACAAGCCATCAGGATCTACGTTAGAAAGTCAAGTGGCATTCTCGAGTTTCTGTATTGACCATGTACTTGGTCTGAGACATTAATCCAGTCACAGTGGGATGTATTAGTGATTGCACTGACTCCACTTTGGCCCACAGAGAGGAAGAGCAATTCTGTCACCCATAACCACACTGGCCAATGAGTTGAGGCTGATTTAAGTGCCATCCAGAGCTGAGGTGGTGTCACTGATGACTGCAACTAAAGTCAAGAACAAATTCCTTATCAACATTTCCAATAGGATGACTCTCAAGATAGTGATACTGTTGGGAGAGGCAATCTGCCACGAGCCCTGAGTGTTCCTGCATGTATGTTCTTCCTTCATATGAATTTAAGGCTGTGACGATTCTTCTTGGGCTGTACCTCAGTGTTCTGTTGGCAGTAAGCTACCTTGAAATGAGCAGGTTTACCTATTGCTCACTAAGTTTTGAGGACCCCACCCCCACCACCAAGCTTGGGGTCTGCATTTGTAGGCATTCATCTAGGCCTACCTTGTGGCACTTTTGGGGGTGTAGGCCATAAGGAGAACAGCTTTGTGTCAGTCAGCAAGGCCATGTATTTACTTTCAGTTCAAGTGGCTACCTACTTGGACTCAACAAACAGCTAAAGTTTTTAGTTCAAAGTTCTATATCCTTATTGCTGCCATCATTTATTTCATCTTTGGGAAATCATTCATCAGCCTTGGCCATACTGCCTTTCAGCTGGAGCCATGAGCTTGCTGCCTCATTGTCAAAACATCCTCCTGCCTCCTGCCCAGAGACTGAGCAATAACCTAAGTACAATTTGGGCAGCATGTTTCAATCCTACCTCTTGCTCCTTAGCCTCAAAATATTCTCAGGTAGGAGTCTTTCTTCAGGTGGGACTTTGCTCAGGACTCTTTCCTCCTCCCTCACTTGGGAATATCTGATTTGCTACCAGATCCCAGGGAATTTCTTTTATTTCTAATCCAGCCCATGAAAGGCCTTTGTCCTTTCTCTTCTAGAAAACCTGGTCAGGATCCAATTTTCATTACTAAAACTTTCACATCTGTGAATTTTATCCTACTTGTAAGCTAACAAGTTAGCCTGCTATGCTTTCATGGATGTTGCCAGAAGACATGAGATTCCTGGGTCAGAGACAAATAACTTTATTACTTATGGTATAGCTAGCAACATGAGCATGATGTTTGCACCAGCTGCCCATGGCCTACACCCCAAAAAGTGCCACAGGGTAGACCTAGATGGATGCCTACATATGCAGACCCCAAGCTTGTGAGGGGAGCGGTGCTCAAAACTTTCATAGTAAGCAACAGGCAAATCTGCTCATTTCAAGGTAGCTTACTGCTAACAGAACACTGAGGTACAGCCCAAGAAGAATGGTCAGTCTTACATTCACGAGGCAAGAATATACATGCAGGAACACTCAGGGCTCATGGCAGATTGTTTCTCCCAAGTTTCTCTTTCTCCAGTGGGTCACCTTTGACAGTATTAATCAACCAACTCTGGGGCACTAAGAGCCTGACAACTACTCAATCCTCATCAATTGCTTCTCAGAACAGTTTGTCACAGGGAAATCCCTCTGAAAGGGCTATTGCTCCTTTATAGCAGCCAAGAAAAACCTGAGACCTTTCCTGTTGTGTTGGCATGGGTCTAAGCCTGGAATGACAAACTGTAGAAGGGGGTTGGCTCTAAGATAGCCCAACAGTTTCCATTCTTCCTTAACAAGTATTATGTACCCTGAATCCCTCTATGCCCAAGTGAATAAACCAAAGTTCTAACAATTCACCTAGTTTCTGTCCACAGGAGTAGGGAATTTCCCTTCTTTCAAGCTCTTGTAAGGATGTGTCTCTGTGACTGTTATCTGAGAGGAGGAAGAACCCGCTGCCTATACAGGAAGAATGTTAGTAGCAGCAGTTAAAATGGGGCAGACCTGAGGCTGAATGCCAGATTAGTGATGAAGTACCTCTTTCTAGAAGACAGTAAGCAACAACCAGGACATAGTTTCAGCAACCATCTTTGAATCTGTTCCAGGAATTCTGGAACCACCTCCCTAGTTCCTTATTAACAGACAATGATGTGTGTATGTATTTAAAACATTATTCTTAGAAGGTGACCATAGGGTGGGTTGTTAGGAATACTCTAATTTAATAACAAAAAAGGCTGTCAGTAGGGACAGGATATATTCTAAAAGTCTAAATTAACGTGCTATTAACAGTTTTCTCTGATGACTTCCACCACGGAGAAAAGGTTTGGGGTGTGGATAGGGCTAGCCAGGAGTGGATAAAGTAGAGTTAGTGAGAGATCGGGCTCTAAGCTGAGGAGGAACTTGGGTCCAGAGAATAACACAACTTGTGTGTATGCAAAGGGACTTTGCATCTTCTTCCATTCCCCGAAATTGTTCTGAAGTAAAACTTGTTTCTACACATACATAAAAGCATGACAAACATTAAATACACATTAGCAGCTGAAATTTGCAAATAATGAAAAAACATTAGGATCTTTTTCCACTGTCCTCAGTGGCCCTCTATGTTCTCAAAAGAAGTCCGTCTGAGGTTAAGTGTGAGGAACTGAGAACTTCACTCATGATGATGTGATGGGTGTCAGGGTTTCCTGGTAGCAAGGGTGTTGCAGACCTACTAGAGGGTACAGAGCAGCCCAGCAGCATTCTGGACTGGGCTGAAGTGGCCACTCAGTAGATGCATGTGTCAGAAGCTGGTCAGAGGCGCTCCGCAGCTCTACAAAGTGTGCCCTTGCTTAGGCTTGAGCTTGCAAAGGGTACTTTTTGTTCATGTGATGAGACACTTCTAAAATGCCACAAGTGAAAAGACAGGGGACCAATTGCAACATGTAGCTGGGCTGATAACTCACTTCTTCAGCAAACCTAAACTGCTTCAACTGGTTTCTGGAGTCAGGGAAAAACCTTAAAAGAGATCCATGTAGTCCAAGAAGTCTCAAGTGGGGCTTATAGGCACCTTTTGGGGATATGGCACCCAACATTTTTTTGTAATCATTAAGAGATGTTTTATATTTCCCAGGGGGTAAGGAGTCTTCATAATCTCAAAAGAATACATTCTCTCAAACTTTTTTTTAACAAGAGACTTCACCCTAGAAAAGGAATAGGATGTATTCAAGGTCACAAATTAGAAAACAGTTGCCAACAACCCAGGTTTCTCGTTTCTCATTTGAGGACCCATTTGCTTCCCCTCTCTTCAATCCACACTCCTTCCTGGAATAGTGAAAAAAACTGGGGAAAAATTATGATCAATAGGGAATTAAAGTAAAAACACTTATACTATGAATATTATGTAGCTATTAAAAATGAGACTGACCTGGCCGGCCGTGGTGGCTAACGCCTGTAACCCCAGGACTTTGGGAGGCCGAGGCGGGCAGATCACGAGGTCAGGAGATCGAGACCATCCTGGCTAACACGGTGAAACCCCGACTCTACTAAAAAATACAACAAAATTAGCTGGGCTTGGTGGCACACGCCTGTAGTCCCAGCTACTCAGGAGGCTGAGCCAAGAGAATGGCATGAACCCGGGAGGCAGAGCTTGCAGTGAGCCGAGATTGCGCCACTACACTCCAGCCTGGGTGACGGAGCAAGACTCTGTCTCAAAAAAAAAAAAAAAGAAACTGACCTATGTGTATATATATATATACACACACACACACACACAGGGGTTATCACCCCAGCTACTTGTTGCAATTGGTCCCCTGCCTTTGCACTTGTGGCATTTTAGGACAGTTTCTTTTATATATGTATGTCAGACTTTTTTTTTTTTTTTTTTTTTTGAGACAGAGTTTTGCTCTTGTTGCCCGGGATGGAGTGCAGGGATGAAACCTCAGCTCACCGCAACCTCCACCTCCTGGTTCAAGCCATTCTCCTGCCTCAGCCTCCCAAGTAGCTGGGATTACAGGCATCTACCACCATGCCCAGCTAATGTTTTGTATTTTTAGTAGAGATGTGGTTTCACCACGTTGGCCAGGGTGGTCTTGAACTCCTGACCTCAGGTGTGACTTACCTGTCTTGGCCTGCCAAAGTGCTGGGATTAAAGGCATGAGCCACCATGCCTGGCCTCAGACTCATTTTTAATAGCTGCATTATACACACACACAGGGAAAATGCCTAAGACATATTAAGTTTAAAACACAAATTACAGGACATATATCAATATAATTCAATTTTTGTTAAAAAAAAAAAGTGTATGTGGAGATACATATTTGCATGTACATGTAAAGAAAAAAGCATATTGGGGGAACTCTAAGGGATCATCATGGAGAGGGTTATTCACTGTCTCTATCTGCAAGCCTTGAGACCCCTGTGTCTAACAGTACAGTTGGCCCTCTATATCTACAGATTTAACCAACCATGGATTAAAAATATATTTTAAAAAATAACAAAAAATATAAATAAAACACCAATACAGTATAACTAGTTACATACCATTTACATTGTATTAGGTATTATAAGTAATCCAGAGGTGATTAAAAGTATATGGGAGGATGTGTATGGGTTATATGCAAATACACTACACATTTTATATAAGGGACTTGAGCATCCTTGGATTTTGGTATGCTTGGGGCTCCTGGAACCAATCTCCCACAAATACCAAGATGACTGTAACTCCTCCATTGTAAAAATACACTTATCTGGTTACATGCTTTCAAAAACTTTAAGAAGCTCACGGATTAGGATTATCACCTTGTGGGAGGGAAAGGAAGCAGAAACCGGACGCTCAGAGAGAATTCTGCAACTTACCCAAGGTTTATAGGAATGAAGAGTACAGAATCTAAGGCTTTAACTTTCTGTCCAGTGTTGTTCACAATTCCCTACTATGTGGTGTGAGATAGGACAACCTTCCCAAGACAAACAGGAAGTGCGATAATGGTAATTTCTTACAAACTAAATATAGTGTTGGGGACTAGGCTCAGCAGGAACTGATGTTTTGTAAATCTGCAGGGAAATATTCCTAAAGGTCAAAGGATCTTGGCAAGCACCCAGGTCTTCTCTGACCATACTGGGAAAACACTGGAAAAACTGCTGTTTTGTCTCTGCAGGACCACAAACTCTGAAGCCAGACTCCCCAGGTTTGAATCCCAGTTCTATCACTAGCTGTGTGACAATTATTTAACTTTTGTATCTCAGCTTCCTCATGTGTAAAATGGGGATAATAACAGTACCTACCTCTTAGGATTGCTGTGAGCATTATTAACACATGTAAAGTACTTGGAGCATTTCTGACACAAAATAAGCACAGAATGTTGTTATTATTGTTGTTATCACTGGAAAGCTAAGAGTTCCTCAGCTACAGGTTCTCAGGGGTCTCTGACAAGTAAAATAGCCTAAAAACGAAAAAAACCTATAGTAGAAAGATGTTAACACTTGTTTCTCTGTTCTCTCCATCAAGACTATGACTCATTTTTTTCACATCTTCCTTCCTTTTATTGAAAAAAATTTTAGAAAATGGCAGTTAATAAAAGGCACAAACAAATCAACAGGGATATACTAGTGGAAAACACAATATAAAACTAAAATGCCATTGGCTTCTTTAACTGGTTAAAAGCACAAAATGTAACAGGCAGAAAGTCTGTTTCAAACAAATTAAAAAGCTATGTTTTTTTTAAATTCTCCCCAAATCAGATATATACACACCCACAAAAATAGTGTGTGAAGGAAAGCTGTCATACACAAGACGTTGTATCCTGAATTCTTCAAGGAAACACATATTGAAATAGGAATTAACAGAGTCAGCAACAGATTAATAATTTTTTAAAATTCAGTCTTAAAATGCTACATGGCCCAAAGCTATACTATATAAAGTATGCTAGGTACAAAAGAAAACATCTGTATAGCTTTTAGCAAAACTACTTTCCCAGAAAAGCAAATTAAAATAATGTAATCAGCAGATCAAGGAGACTACAGCTAGACATCAGAGCTACAACTTCTCATATCTGTGTCAGAAAATCCTATTTATCCAGAATAGACTAAAATTTCAGGACAAAACAGGGACTTTTAAACATTTCTTACTTTACCCATTTTAAGTTCTTTTTATCTCCCCCACCCCCCAAGCCAGTAATTCAGCAAGATCCAGCAGAAAGAGGGCTACTTTTAGAATTGGCTATTTTATTTTTCTTTCTATGGCGAGACTGTCATGGAGCCTGGATATTTCAGGCTCATATGCATCCATGACCAGTGTCCCACTGTGGTCAAAAAACTTAGCAATGGACTTGGTGAACTCGGCTTCCCGCTGCTGCTTTGTTCTCCCACTGATGAAGGTCAGCTTCAAGGTGTATTTGTCATCAAACCTAAGCATGGGGGCAAAGATAACAAATCAAAAACCAAACACAGAGATTCAACCAGTAACAATACGGCACCAAGTGATTCCGAAGAAAAGGAGTAAGTTGGGCACCGGTGATACAGGGAACAAACACATCCTTTAAAAGCAAAAACAAAAACAAAACCCCAGGGCTCCTAACTCTTCAAGATACTAGTTCTGATTCTTAGGTGTTGATGTATCTTTCCTGCTTTAATTACTGTGTACCTCCTTTACCTTGCTGTAGACTTTTAAGCCATGTGGACCATCTTCTCCCATCTCTGGACTTTGTATTTGCCATGCTAGATAGGTCTTCCTAGAAGACTCTTCTCCCCTGTCTCACCTGACAAGTTCTTATTTGTTAACACTACACTTGGGCATAAACTTTTCTGGGAAAGCCTCCCAATCTGGGTCAGATGTGTCTCCTCTGTCTTTCACAGCACCATCAATCAACATTCAACTCAAATACTGACCTCCTATCATATGCCAGGCCTCATAATAGGATGCTATGGTATCAACAAAATTACCTATCTGTTGACATGATGTGTACTATGTTCTTCACTAGACTGGGAGGTTTCTTTTCCCTTTGTTTCTGGTGCTTGAATCAGGATTGTCTAGGAGATTCTTGAGCAAAGATTTTTGTCTCATTTCACACTCTTAGCTGGGTTTCTAGTAGGCAGTCAAATTTTTATAAATAAATGAAGAACCCTTGCTTTCAACGATGCTCTCCAATCCCAGGGTGTCTAGTCCTTACACTCTGTAATCAATCTAGCTCCAGGTTTTACTCTGATCACAGGCCAGGGATGCTAACTGCTTTACTAAATGAACTCCAGAGACTCCTTATCTATACTTTAAGGTACCCTGAAGGCCATTACTATGTCCATTCATTCAAGAGGGTTTAATGACACCAATTACTGGTAGGCTGACATCCCCCACCCTGTTTCCATTTATTGGGACATATTCAGTGGATTGTTAAGCTAGTATTATCTTTAGATGAAGCAGTTTCTTGAGGCTCTATTTCTGCATGTTTAAAATGGGAGAACTTCCATCTGCTTTTAGGATTACTGTCATAACTAAAACAGTGCCTATCATTAACTAGTGCTCAAAAGATCACAGCTCCTCAGTAATTGCTGGTCTAGGCAGTAACTCCCAACTTGGAGAGCTAGTCGTGAAGTTCCTTTAACTATCTTCAACACCTCAAAAGATTTTCTCAAGTTCTGACCAACTGCTACTAATTGATATCACAGTAATTTTTAGATTTCTGTGCCCAGTTTTATTGGCAGGTACATGGCTTTGGTGGCAGTCCATGAACTGATGAGTTGTGACCTGACACATTTTAGAAATGTTCATTAATTAAGATATTTATTAAGCCTACCTATATGGGTCAGGCAGTTTTAGATGGTAAGAACATATGGCAGTGAACATAATATAAATGTCTGCCTTTTGGGACTTTCATTTCAGTGTGTGTAGGGAACAGACAGTATAAAAAAATAAGATGTTCTCTTAAATAGGTGGGCAGAAAACCTTCACTAAGCAGATGTTTGAGCAGAGCCAAGAAAGGTAAGAGAACAAGCTCTCTGGAAAAAGAATGTTCCAGGCAAAAGCAACAGCAAGTGCAAAGGCCCTGAGGCAAGAACATGCCTGAAATGTCTTAAGAACAGAAAGGGGCGTAATGTGAACAGAATGAAGTGGGAGAGGATGAGAGCCATAGGAGATGAGGGGTATGTTTGCATAGGTGTGTGAAGTACAGAGAATAGACATGTATGGACTTCCAGGCCATCCTCAGGATTCTGGCGATTTCTCTGAGAGAGTTTTGAGCAAAAGACTGAGTTGATTATGTTTCAAAATGATCACTTTGCTTGCTGTCCTGGGAATAGACTATGGGTGGGGAGAGGGCTGCAGAAGTCCATTAGAACATCATTACAGTAGGCTGGGCGCCGTGGCTCACGCCCCAGCACTTTGGGAGCCCAAGGTGGGTGGATGACGAGGTCAGGAGATCAAGACCATCCTGGCTAACATGGTGAAACCCTGTCTCTATTAAAAATGCAAAAAATTAGCAGGGCGTGGTGGCAGGCATCTATAGTCCCAGCTATTTGGGAGGCTGAGGCAGGAGAATGGCGTGAACCTGGGAGACGGAGCTTGCAGTGAGCCAAGATCGCGCCACTGCATTCCAGCCTGGACAAAAGTGTGAGACTTCGTCTCAAAAAAACAAAAAAACAAACAAAAAAAGAACATCATTACAGTAACTTATGTGACAGAGAATGGTAGCAGCAGAGATGGTAAATGGTCAGACAATACATTTAGATGGTACAGCGAACAGGATTTTCTGACAGAAGGACTGAGAAAGAGGAGTCAAAATAACTCCAGAGCTCTGTAAGGACAGCACTGCCATTTATTGAAGTGGGAAAACTGAGGGCAGGTTTGGACGAGGCAATGAGTAAGGTTTTGGACATGTTGACTTTGAGATGCCTATTGGGATCCAACATCAAACAGAATGCCGGAATATATTTAGAGTTCAGAGAAGAGATCAAGGATGAAAATATAAATTTAGAGATCTTCATCATAGAGAAGAGGTTCCAGAACAAGCCCTGGTGGCATTTCAAATGTAAAAAAATGGGAGATGAAGAATCACAAAGGAGACTGAGGAACAGACATTAAGGTAAGAAGAAAATTAGAAGCGTGTGGTATCCGAGGAGCCTAGTTTAAAAAAAAAAGTATTACAAGGTAAGGGTAATTAGCTATGTCAAATGCTGCTGACAGGTCAAGTAAGAGGAGAAAAGAGAAGACAAGAGCAGATCCAGGTGATAGCACAAAAGGAAAAGGAGAGTAGAGAAATGAGGAGACTGTCTGAGGAGCAGAAGGGGAAAGAAAACTTTTTTTTTTAGTTGGGAGAAATTACAGTATATATGTATGTCAGACGGAATGATCCAGCAGAGGGAAACATCAAGTAAAGGAGAAGGGATAGAATCCCATAGACCAGGGAGGGAAGGTCTTAGATAGGTACTTGGAAGTAGGTAAGTAGTGATGGTAGACTTATGATGGCTTCTATCTTCCCAACAACAAAATACTGACAGTAAAGATAGGGGAGGAGGCCTAGGAGGTTTGAGGATAGGGAAGATATGAAAGATCCTCCAGGACAGGGAGAGAGTAACTGGACTACAGAAGTGTCATGGAATCTAAGCCAGGTAAGGAGGAAGTGAAGTGGGTTACAGATACTGCTGGGGCAGAAGAAATGCTGTGACAAGAGAACTAGAAGGAAATAAATTAGAATAACAGGAAGCAATGGTCAGGGTGGGACACTTAAAACTGAAATTATTGAATGTAGTTTGTTCTTAGTAATTGCAAGGTCTACTAGGGTATGTCTATGAAAGTAAGTGTTTAAGACATGATAGAAAACAGGATAATGGGAAGAAGGAAGTAAAACTGAGAGGCCAAATTACTAGAATAATCATCTATGTGAATATGGCAATCACCAAGACTTATGAAAGGACCAATGTTAGAGAGTGCCAATGAGCCAGGAATTATCTTCAAAAGAGCAGGTCTGTATTTAACTGCAAGGAAGAGGCATAGAAGTGGCACAATGTGATGACATGCATTCAAAGGGCGGGGGGCGGTTTAGGGAAGAGGAGGCATTGGAAGCTGCAAAGGGGAGACCCATCTCTACCTGTAGTACCAGAGTAATGAAGGCTGTGAGAGAAACATCAGCCAGCACTTGCAGTCTGCAGAGGAATTACGTCCTCAGGGGTTATGGTCCAGTTTCACTTAGGGCAAGAAAGAGAAGGGAATGTTCATAGAGACGGCTAGGTTATAGGGGACTTTGTGGATGGCTGACAATGACTTGGCTGCAGGCAGAGACTAATTAGGAGGTCATGGCTGCTGCCCAGCTCAGATGAACGTCAATCATTCACATAACAAAACACGCCACGCCAGGCCCTCGGCTGGGTCTGGTTACCAAGGGGTAAGTGAGAAAGTCCCACCTGGGCTTAGGTTTCTAGTGTATAGTGAATGGTAAAGGAGCTCACGCTTTGGAGGAGGGGGGCAGGCCCAGGAGGAGACACAGACAGTAAATAATTATAGCTCCATGTGGTAACTAACAGAGGTAAGCATAAAATGCTTTTAAGAATAACTAGGACGGGCTGGGCGTGGTGGCTCATGCCTGTAATCCCACCACATTGGGAGGCGGAGGCTAGGGGATCACTTGAGGTCAGGAGTTCATGACCAGTCTGGCCAACATGGTAAAATCCCATCTCTACAAAAAATACAAAAATTAGCTGGGTGTGGTCGTGGGTCCGTAATCGCAGCTACTCAGGAAGCTGAGGCAGGAGAATTGCTTGAACCCAAGTGATGGAGGTTGCAGTGAGCCAAGATCGCATCATTGCGCTCCAGCCTGGGTGTCAAGAGTGAAACTCCATCTCAAAAAAAAAAAAAAAAAGAATAACCAGGACCACCTAATTTAAACTAAGGCATGTCAGGGAAGGCTTCTTGGAAGTAGGAGTGAGCCAGGTTACAGAAAGATAGCTAAGCCAGAGAGAAGAACATGTTTAAAGGTACGGGGTCACTGGGAAACTTGGATAACTTAGCATCTTGCAAATTCCATATTGCCAGAGTGAGAGAATGGATTTTGAGAGGGGCATAAAAGAAAGCTGGAGATGTCACTAGGGGATGAATGCTGTAACACTTCATATGCTGAAGGAGTTTAGACTGTATAATGAATGTGCTGGGGAGTCACAAAATCACTTCTTGCGAGAGAGTCACATAGCTTGTGCTGTCTGCACATGGCAACTGGTAGTCTGTGAAACCTTTCATTGCCATTTTCACATCACGTGACCTGGCAGTAGGAATAAGATATCAGAATCAGCCACTGTTAAGCTACTAAATCCGTCTGTGAGGTGGGGGAGGGGGAAGACATCAGCAGAAAGTGGGGAACAAAGCAAGAACGTTCACACTTCCACTCCACCAACAATATGGCAGTTGGTAAAAATAGTAGGAAACGTGAAAAAATCAGAACCCTTGTACACTGCTAGTGACATTGTAAAATAGGGCAGCCACTTTGGACAACAGTCTGGCAGTTCCTCAAACAAAGAGAGTTACCATACGATCTAGTAAGTCTTCTCCTAGGTGTACTACCCAAGAGAAATGAAAACATGTCTACCTAAAAACATGTACACAAATATGGATAGCAACATTATTCGTAATAGCCAAAAAGTAGAAACAACCCAAATGTCTGTCAACTAACAAATGGATAAACAAAATGGAATATTGCTTGACTAAAGAAAGGAATAAAGTACTGGTACATGCTACAGCATGAATGAACCTTGTGTGCAGTATATATAGGAAGTAATGGCACTAAGTGAAAGAACCTAGTTATAAAAGACCACATATTGTATGATTCCATTCATATAAAATGTCCATAAGAGAGAACAGAGAAAGTAGACCGGTGGTTGCCCAGGGCTCAGGGAAGCGGAAGGATAGGGAAGTGATTAGCTAGAGTACAGAGGTTTTTTTTTTGAGGTGATGAAAATGCTCTAAAATTGACTGTAATAATGGTTGCAAATATCTGTAAATACACTAGAAACTTTTGAACTGTACACTTTAAATGGGTGAAATGTATGGTAGGTGAATTATATAAAAGTTATTAAAAAATACAAAAGTCAGAATAAAAATAATGAAATTACAATGCCGCTAAGTTTTAGAATTCTGCAACTCTGCTTCAGTGGCCTGGTAGAGGATGCAGATTATGATGGCTGAGGCCAAAGGGCAGCTCGAAGCCCCTGTTAGGAGATAAGCAAGGACTCAGCTGCAACAACAGAATGAAGGTCTGCTTCCCTTTCTCATAGGCGCCTCTACGAGTTGGCAATGAGAGAGCCTGTACAGCACAGATGCTACACTTAATTTCATATGTAAATAATTGTACTTATAATTTGTGGGGCTATTACGCACTAGTTAAGTATAATATGTTTTTAAGATAGTGACTACGAGTATGAATTCTGGTTTCAAACTTGGGCTGGAATTCCTGCTCTACCACTTTTGGGCTATATGATACTGGAAGAGTTGATTTAACCTTTGGGCCTGTATTCTTATCTATAAAATGAGTGTTCTAAAATCTAAATGAGATAATGCATTTAGCAGAATACCCAACATATAGTAAATGTTCAATAAACATTTGCTATTATTATAATTGGTATTTCATCTTCCCAGAAACTCTAGACATCATTTTTGACCCCACTAAACCTGATAATTTATATGATTTACCCAAAGTTATACAGCTAGAAAGAAACTGAACTGGAACACGAACGTAGTTCTTGGTACCTACAAAACACATGTGTGTCAGCTGCACAAAGTTATACTTAACACTGGTCAGAAATAGACTGTAGATTGTGCTTTTTTTGAGTTGCCCAGTGCACTGCTCCAGAGATTCTTGACTGTATTCACGGAGAGAAGACAGGATCATAGAAGACACAGAAGCTAATGGAGTTCTTCAAAGATAACTGATCTCTCATCTTTGGCCTTTATAGTTTTGTACACTTAATCGTCTCTGTTAACTGGCCACAGGAAAAAGAATCATTCTTCATTCTTCCACCAAAGCACTTTCTCCCACAGTTTATCCTCAGAGCATTTCTGTGATAATGCAATCTCAGAACTACAGAGCTAGGACAAACCTTCTAGATCATTCACACTCCTTTCTTCATTTTATATGACTAGCCCTATGATCCATGTAGAGTAGGCACATAATAAGTCTTCTGTTGATAATGATAACATGCCAGGGCAAATCCAACACCAGGATTGAAAAATCTGTGAAGATAGTCATACCTTTTAAGACTGGAGGACAGCTGCCAAATATCATCAGGATCCATTCCTGTAGGATCTTTCCTGTGGGCCACGAGAAAGATGCTCTTCTCCTTATATGAGGTATAAATGGTCAGAATCCCCATCATCACAAAATAGGTTCAAATAAAGTTAAGGGAAAAATACCCAAACATAAAAGAGAAGTAACACAAATTGACAAGCAAGAGATATAAAAACTTTCATAATGATAGTCCTAAAGAAGACAGCTTTGTCTTGCTGCAAAAACACTGAAAATTTAGCTATTTCATTTTCATCCTTATGTTTATGCACCAAGAGAAACAAGGTTCTCTCTGGTTAATTCTGCAAACATCTCAAAAAGGAAGAAAAGAAAAAGGTACAGAGCATAAACTAGCTCTCATCTTTATGTTCAAAGACAACATGTATAATAAGATACTTAGTTTGTCAAGACTTTGTCATAATAGTGCTTATTTCTTTATAAAAAACAACTAATAGTCCCAGTGGACTTGACCATGTTCAACTGATTTTAAGGGTTATAAGAAGAGAAGAAAAGTGACCCAAATAGTTCACTATAGGAGAGTATGTCAAATAGTACTACAATTACTTCCTGTATGCACATAGACTTATTATTATATTGTTTTTGACAGTATTAAGTACCATATATAATAAGCACTTACAGTTTGCCAAAAACTAGCATAAGAGCTTTGTGTACACTGTGCCATTTAAATTTCAGAAACAAGGCTGGGCACGATAGCTCACACCTATAATACCAGCACTTTGGGAGGCCGAGGCAGGCAGTCTGAGACCAGCCTGGCCAAAAGGGAACAATGGGAAATTCCATTTCTACTAAAAATACAAAAATTAAGGCTAGGCATGGTGGCTCACGCCTGTAATCCCAGCACTTTGGGAGGCTGAGGTGGGCAGATCACTTGAGGTCAGGAGTTTAAGACGAGCCTGGCCAATATGGTGAAACCCCATGTTTCTACTAAAAATACAAAAATTAGCCGGGCATGGTGGTACATGCCGGTAGTCCTGGCTACTCAGGAGGCTGAGGCATGAGAATGGCTTGAACCCAGGAGGTGGAGGTTGCAGGGTGGCAGTGAGCCGAGATCGTGCCACTGTGCTCCAGCCTGTGTGACAGAGCAAGACTCCATCTCAAAAAACAAACAAAAAAAAAATTTAGCTGGATGTGGTGGTGCAGGCCCATAATCCCAGCTACTTGTGTGGCTGAGGCAGGAGAATCACTTGAACCCGGGAGGCAGAAGTTGTAGTGAGCCAAGATTGTGCCACTGCACTCCAGCCTGGGCGACAAAGTGAGACCCTGTCTCAAAAAATAAAAATAAAATAAATAAAATAAAAATAAATTTCATGAACAGTGCTCGCTTCAGCAGCACATATACTAAAATTAGAATGATACAGAGATTAGCATGGCCCTAGCACAAGGATGACAGGCAAATTCATGACGCATTCCATTAAAAAAGAGTTAAAAAAGATAAATTTCATGAACAGGAAAGGCAGGAAAATATAGTGCAAAGTACATGGACTTCAGAGTAGAGATAATCCTAGATTTAAATCTTGGCCTTTAATCAGTATAATCATAACAAATAACTTCCTTGCCCAAGTCTTAGTATCCTTACCTTTAAAACTGGGATAATACTGATATTTTAGAATTATCATGAGATTTAGAGATGAAGGATACATGTAGTCTATGATACAGAAGAATTTTTTTTTTTTTTTTTTTTTTGAGATAGGGTCTCACTCTGTCACCCAGGCTAGAGTACAGTGGCACGATCTCAGCTCACTGCAGCCTCAACATCCCAGGCTCAAGTGATCCTCCCATCTCAGCTTCCTGAGTAGCTGGGATTATAGGTGTGCGTCACCACACCCAGCTAATTTATTTTTTAATTTATCTAATTACTTTATTTATTTTGAGACAGAGTCTTGCTCTGTCGCCCAGGCTGCAGTGCGGTAGTGGATCTCGGTTCACTGTGACTTCCGCCTCCTGGATTCAAGTGATTCTTGTGCCTCAGCCTCCCAAGTAACTGGACTACAGGCATGCACCACCACGCCCAGCTAATTTTTGTATTTTTGGTAGAGACAGGGCTTCTCCACATTGCTGAGGCTGGCCTTGAACTCTTGGGCTCAAGCAATTCGCCCGCCTTGGCCTCTCAAAGTGTTGGGATTACAGGCATGAGCCACGATGCCACAGAAGATATTTATAATGTAGTCCCTACTATTATAAATAAAACTGATATGACTAAAAATAAGACCTTGTTTTATTAAACAAATATAACCAAACAAATGAATTACCATCAAGGTAGTTCTCTTGGGAGGCCAGATGTTTGTAACAAGATTGCTATCATTTTCAAATCGCTTTGGAATTCCCCTGGGAACTGTCTCTAGAACCTATAGACTATTATTCTTTTGAACTGCCTTAACGGTGAAAAATCCACACTGGGATGATTAATCTGATGACTGGAAGGAGTCAAGGATCACCTGGTACCACTTCTGGGGGCTATGTAGGGCAAACTGGATAATACAATTTTTGACTAGGATCTGCTTTATTAGAGGTTTGCTAACTGCCTCTGAAGATAAATCTCCAACATGAAGTTTTAAAACATATTTCAGGTTGGCTGGGCACAGTGGCTTATGCCTGTAATACCAGCACTTTGGGAGGACTGCTTGGGCCCAGGAGTTTTGACACCAGCCTAGGCAACGTAGTGGGACCTTGTCTCTGTAAAAAATTTAAAAATTAGGTAGGCGTGGTGGCATGTGCCTGTCTGCTCAGGAGGTTGAGGTAGGAGAACTGCTTGAGCCAGGAGGCTGAGGCTGCAGTGAGTCATAATCACACCATTGTACTTCAGCCTGGGTGACAGGGTAAGACCCTGTCTCAAAAAAAAAAAAAAAAAAAAATTTAGGTAGTGGTAACATTGTTTAAAAAAGTAAACTGCCTACCAAAATTATCTGTTTTAATAGTGAAGTATAATTAAGTTCTTTTTTTTGGGGGGGGGGGGGGGGGGGAAAGGGGTCTCCCCTTTTGCCCCCGGGTGGGGGGGGGGGGGGGGTATCTGGGCTCCCTGCAAGCCCCGCCTCCGGGGTTCACGCCATTCTCCTGCCTCAGTCTCCGGAGTAGCTGGGACTACAGGCGCCCACCACTACGCCCGGTTAATTTTTTGTATTTTTAGTAGAGACGGGGTTTCACCATGTTAGCCAGGGTGGTGTCTCGATCTCCTGACCTCGTGATCCGCCCGCCCTGGTCTCCCAAAGTGCTGGGATTACAGGCGTGAGCCACTGTGCCCGGCCTTAATTAAGTTCTTTATATTCAACTTCTTGAGAAAAAAAATCAACTGGGTAGGCAACGACCATGATCTTATATTTATCATAAAAAAGAGGGGAAAGGAAATGATTATATATCAAATACAATATAAAATCTCTCATTTAATCTTCATGATAATTCTGAATGCTACCCATATTTATAAATGAGTGGTATTCAAATCATTTCAAAAATAAGTAAATTTTCATTAGCACAAGATCACAAATACCTTGGATTTCAAACCCACATTCTCTAGCTCCAGAATAAGTTCTTAATTCCACTATAATACAAGTCACACTTGTGTCTCATGCTAATTTCCAGTTCAGCTCCTCAGCTTCAAGTAAACCTGATACAGATCTGAGTCTCCAAAATCAGTTCCTTTCCTAATTTGAAGCAGCCACGTCTAATGGGAAAAGTTCTGGGCTAGAAATGAGAAGAGCTGGGTTCACGATTACTATGTGTTTTGCTATTAAGTGCTCATATTAGGATAATAACCTCTACATTAATAACAAAAATGAATTACGATAAAATAACCATACTAAACATAAAATATCAATGACAGTTACTATATAAAATGATAGATGTTTACTAGATAAACATCACAGCTCATAATATTAAATTCTAACATTAGCAAGCCCTAACATGAAAGTCTGTTTTGTTTTTTGTAGGGAGAAGTATCAGCAGATTTTTTAAAATGGTCACTAGAAAACAAACCTGGGCATAAAGGATATGATATGACGCACAAAGCCAAAACGGGTTTCGACTCTGGAAAGGGGTGCATATAATCCCAAATCAAAGCCACTATGGCAAAGAAACAGGAGATTGTACAGATGGTGAGGCGACCATCAATTAGACCAAAATTCTCCACGTATTTGTATTTTTCCAGAAGTACCTGGTGAGAAAAAGAAGGAATCAAGCTAATAGGAATACTTCCTTCCCAGTATCTGCTTTTATTCTTGATTTCCATGATAAAAGAATCTATGAATTACCAAGAAGTTCCCTCCAGTTGGGATTTTACCACACCAAACAAATAAGACTCAAGTCTTCTATAAAGAACCAAGAGAAAAAGTTCATCAATCCCTCATATAAAAACTTTAAACTCCTCAACTTTTCCCACAGCTAAAATGTTCTTCTGACTTTTTCTGTGAGAAATTTTAGAAACTGCTTTCTGACTCAATTTCTAACACTGAAAACTAAGGTCACTCCAAGTTACAAAAGGAAAAGATTTTCCAGGAGAGATGGCCATCAGCTGTATAGATACTAACCAACCCCTCCTCAAGAAAGTACCTTTTTGGCAGAATCATCCAAAGAGTTTTTCACAGCTGATCCATCCCACTTGTCAATTTTTACAGGCTTATCATCTATCTTCCACTGTAAAACAAACAGAAAAGTTGTGCATCAAGAAACTAGGCCTCTTACTGAAGGTAAAATGAACCACTTTTTAAGAGCATCTCTCATGCACACATAATATTTACTCTTTGTCTTCTGATGTTGCAGAACTAAAAGACAAAACAGGCTATTCTGGGCACACTCCTATGGGGTAGCCCTGCAAGAAGCAGTTAAAAACAAGCAAACAAAAAAGACCAAACAATTAAAATAGATGAGGTAACCAGAGTCAGGTGGTACTCATGTGATGTTGACGTTGCCAGTCTCCATGCAGAGAATATAAAAACAACCCCAAAACCAGAACACGTATATGGGCTGCAGAGACTGTAAGTTTAAACTTGCATATCCCACCTTCATTTTACCCAAATATGAGTATAGAAAATTACTCTATTTATTCATTCTTTCCTTCTCTGACCACAAAACTCACAAAATACAGATACATGAATTTACAGACACTAACAAAATGGGGAGGATCTCCTTTAATATCACTTTGTCAGCTAACAACTTTTATTATTTTACCAGCATGTCTTAACTTTAAGACAGCAATTCCAGTATAGCCTGTTGGAAACAACACTAAATTTTAAATTACAAACCAAGTCCCAGACTCAGTCCCATCATGAGTTGAGTGGACAAACTCTGCTTCTATTTCCCTTATCTATAGAGGTTTAGAAAGTTTCTCAAACACTACTATTCAGAGGCAAATAATTCTCACTCACTGCTCATGTAGAAGTTCAAAATGTTACAGCACCTACGAATGCCAATTTAGCACCCTGAATTCAGCTTCCCACTTCTGGGAATGTTTCTATAACTGAATACATGTGAAATGATATACAAGGCTACTCACTGCAGCATTGTCTGTAATAGTGAAAAGCTGGAAGTAACTCGAATGCTCATTTACAAGGGGATTGGTTAAACAAACTACAGTACATCCAGATATCTTATCAGGGTAGAGAAATATGGGGAAGAGTAAGACTACTTATGTGTGCCTTTAAAATTTTTTAACCATGTGAATGTATTACATAGTAAAAAATTTTCTCAAATGCAAGTATTTAAGTAAATGTAGCTTAAGAGGAACAGGGTGCTACAAATAATCTGATAAACCTGTTTTTTTTTTTTTGTAGAACATTAATGGCCAACTCTTAATTTTTTAGATCAAGTGAACAAATACTATATTCCATAAAAATCACAAACCAGCAAGCAATCCAAAATTCATTTGGATTTAGAATGGATTATTTTATGGAAAGACAGAGAATGTCATATTTATCTTTTGGATTGAGCACAAGTACAAAGATAATGCCTATAAGAAATAAAGAGATGGCAGTGGTGAGTACCTGCCGTCCCAGATACTTGGGAGGCTGAGGTGGGAGAACAGCTTGAGCCCAGGAGTTCCAGTCCAGCCTGGACAATATAGTGAGAACTTGTCTCTGGAAAAAAAAAATAAATAAATAAACAATAAAAAATAAAATAAGAAGTGGGATAAAAATAATTGTAAAGATTTTAAACAACTACAGAAATATAATTCATCAACTTTGATTTTTTAACTGTGATTCTATATATTATTATACAAAAGAGAAGGCCGGGCGCGGTGGCTCAAGCCTGTAATCCCAGCACTTTGGGAGGCCGAGATGGGCGGATCACGAGGTCAGGAGATTGAGACCATCCTGGCTAACACGGTGAAACTCCGTCTCTACTAAAAAATACAAAAAACTAGCCGGGCGAGGTGGTGGCCGTCTGTAGTCCCAGCTACTCCGGAGGCTGAGACGGAGAACGGCGTAAACCCGGGAGGCGGAGCTTGCAGTGAGCTGAGATCCGGCCACTGCACTCCAGCCTGGGCGACAGAACCAGACTCCGTCTCAAAAAAAAAAAAAAAAAAAAAAAAAAAAAAAAAAAAAAAAACCCGTTCTGTGAAGTTTGTTGGGAAAAATAACATTAGCTAAAAATAGCCATACTTAAAGTGATTAAAAGTCAATCAAGTTTTTTTTTCCCTTGGTGCCTTGTAAAAGCAAGTGTTTTTCTTCGAGAAAACTACTCATGGCAGCATACTGCGGTATTGACTGCCATAGACTGCCAGCCTACAAATCAAACATGACATCTAATTTTAAAGATGCAAACTGAACCAAAAAGAAATTAGCAGGCTTTCTAGCTAGATAGCTCATTTACACTGTCAAGTAAATCCCTCTTTGAAGACATGCAAAAGAACCAACTTGTAGAGCCAAACCCACCATAGCATTTGAATTATTTGTGAAATAAAGTCAGAATAAAGTCATTTAAAAATTATGGGTCATTCAAAAACAGGAAAATCATATTCTCAGACACCTAGCCACACTTCACTGCCTGCATTGCATCACAGAACAGAAACTTGCCTTTATAAGTCAGAAAATAATGTCTTAAAAATTTGGGGGAATAAAATGCAGAAGCAGCCATTACAATGTATTGAAATAGCCTCAGCTATAACTTCGCTGCCTGGTACCTAGAAGCAATCTTCAGTAAGTGGAACAGAAACATTTCCAGTGAATTACATGAAATCACAAGAAAGGTTATAATTTGACTTTATGGCAATATAGGCCATTTTGAACCTAACAGTGTCCCTGGTACAGTACAGAGAACCATCTGGAAAAAGGGGAGTTGCTATTAGGGGCTGATTTTTCTGATTATTATTTCTCATCATGCTCAAAAACTGCTCATCAACTAAAATGTATGCTGCTCCTCACGTTCTCTCTACTACTAATTCGGGTATTTTAGAAGCTATCTTTTTTTTTTTTTTTTTTGCCTCATTTTTGTCTTCCTCAACACTAAGTGCAAATTGCTTTCCTTTTGTAATAGATAAAGCAAAAATTAGTTTATTTTATGTAGGACCTCACAGGATAAATTACAAAGAAGGGCAGTGTGCAGAAATAAGTGAACTTGGGCCCAAGACTGCCATCTTCGGCAAGGCTTGTTTGCAAGGTTGGCCCCTGGCTGGCATCTGACAAGCTGGCTGATAAAACAGTTCCCTACACTGATATAAATACATTCCCTCAGTGATAAGAATGGCTCACTGTGCCTCAACTGTTTGTATAAATGATGTGATTTATGTTGAACACCTTTCCTCCTGGAAATCTAGAAAAAATTAAAGTTCTTTATGTTGGCAGTATCCAAAATTTCAAAATGATATCCCTTACACAGGTCAATTTTCACCCACTGTAAAACTGCTATTGCCACTCATCTTTTTATTGCAGCACTAAGCAGACCCTCAATCCAGACACCAATGTTCTTCAGATTAGAAAACGAGACTTCAAAGAGGTTAAGTGCCATACAACTAGTAAATGACAGGCCAACAAAATTCTTTAGGGCTAAATTACAAATACATGTCTCATTATAAAACTGTCTCTTCTTCAGTGATATAAATTTATTTTTACTTGCCTTAATCCCTGACCTCAATCCCAAAGAAGATTGTGGCCTTATACTTAAAGGTGTACTGTACTTCAAATCACAAGCTAACTGGTTTTGGCCAGGCGCAGTGGCTCACTCCTATAATCCCAGCACTTTGGGAGGCTGAGGCAGATGGGTCGTTTGAGGTCAGGAGTTTGAGATCAGTCTGGCCAACATTGTGAAACCTCGTCTCTACTAAAAGTACAAAACTTAGCCAGGCTAAGTAATCCCAGCTACTTGGGAGGCTGAGGAAAGAGAATTGCTTGAATCCGGGAGGCAGAGGTTGCAGTGAGCTGAGATGGTGCCACTACACTCCAGCCTGGGTGAACAGAGGAAGACTCCATCTCAAAAAACAAACCAACCAACCAACAAAAAACAAAAAACAAACTGACTGGATTTAGACTAAATACAAATGTATGCAGACAAATGCTTTTTTTCCTTACCCAATAAGTGAATCCTTATTATCCAAGGGAGAATGGAGTCAGGCTACTTTATTTTAATCTTCACTTTTCCACTTAATACTGGAAGGCACTGGACAAATAATTTAACCGTTCTAAAGCCTTATTAGTTTGCTCAATTGTAAAATAAAGACGGTGAAAGTATCTATTTCACAGGTTGGTATGAGAAGTAAATAGTGTAATTATAAAACATAGCACAGTGCACAGTACCTAGTAAGTACTTAATAAAAATTAGCTATTGCTGTTGCTATTAATGATATAAAACTATATAATACACTGCATCATGATTACCTGACTGTATGTATTATCTCCCTCACTGGGTAACAGGGACTACACACTTTTGTATTCTCAGAGCCTGGAACACAATATACTCTCAATAGCTTTTTTTTTTTTTTATGTCTAAATACTCACAAAGAAAAAAAGGGAAGAAAAATATCTCTAAAATGTTACCCTCCAGTCTAAATTTAGCAAATGTAGACATGCTCAAAATGATCTCACTTGGTTCTTATTCACAGAATTTTTTTTAAGGGATGGAGGGCAGACAGAAGGTATAATCATAGCTACCATTTCCTGAATGCCTAACATGTGCTATGTATGTGCAAAGTATTTTATATACACTACCTCACTTAATTTCCACAATAACTCTACAAGGTAAGAACAGTTAAAATCTTCCTTTCACAGATAACACTAAGGGTTTAAAAAATTCACCAAAGATGAAAGACAGAAAGTTGTAAAGCCAGGACTCAATACCCATGCTCTCTCACTATTCTACACTGCTTTCCCATGAAGAGAAAGGAAAGGAATTATTAGCCATCAAAAACACAAAAGAACAGGAAGCAAAAAGGTCCCTGAAGTGACAGCTATACAACGTATCTTGATTCCTAACAAGCTCTAGTTCATAACATTTTAAAAACCTAAAAAAAAAAAAAAAAAAAAAAGTTAATCTGAATAGGACCACAAAACTCACAGGGTATCAAAAATGTTGAACCTCCCCACTCAATGTAAAACCAACTGCAATTTGGCTGAAAACAGAGATCAAAAAGTACTATTTTAAAGAAATTACTCCCCTACACTACCCACTGAAGAGATAAAGACAACTTTTTTTTTTTTGGAGACACAGTCTTGCTCTGTCGCCCAGGCTGAGTGCAGTGGCATGATCTCAGTTCACTGCAACCTCCGCCTCCTGGGTTCAAGCAATTCTCATGCCTCAGCTTCCCAAGTAGCTGGGATTACAAGCATGTGTCATCACACCAGGCTAATTTTTTGTATTTTTAAATAGAGATGGGGTTTCACCATGTTGGCCCTAGACTTGAACTCCTGGCCTCAAGTGATCCACGTACCCCAGCCTCCCAAAGTGCCACCACACCTGGCCAAGATAAAGACAACTTTTATCAAACTAACATACCTGATGCCAGAACTGGCTGGCTAACTAGTTAAAAGAAAACAGGCATTTGATAGCTTTAATAGAACACTATGAAGAATCATTTCAGTTGCGTTTCTCCACTGCACATTTGAATAACAAAAAATTCTACGAAGACATTTCACTGAAGGTATGGCATCAGGAACTCCATAAGTGATTAGGAAGGATATTAAACACAACTCAGGTCTGAAGGATATGCAGGCAATGCAGAAAGGCATTTTCCAAATTAACTCATTTGAGGGAATACAGCCTTCTGTTCCCCATGCGTCACCAGGTTTAAAGGGATAGGGTGGGATCAAAAAAAGAGACAAAATAAGCCAGGCACAGTGGCTCACGTTTATAACTTCAGCACTTTGGGAGGCCAAGGAGGAAGGATTGCTTGAGTTCAGGAGTCTGAGATCAGCCTGGGCAACATAGCAAGACCCTATATCTAAAAAAAAAAAAAATTTAATTAAAAAAATTAGCCAGGCATGGTGGTGCCTACCTATAGTCCCAGGTACTTGGGAGACTGAGGCAGGAGGATGGCTTGAGCCCAGGAGGTGTAGGCTGCAGTGGGCCGTGATTGTGCCACTGCACTCCAACCTGGACAACGGAGTGAGACTCCATCTCACAAAACGAAAGGACAAAATCCTTGGCCATTAGGATATGTCCAACAAAATTGTTTTGAGTATGACAACATGAACACCTTCAATTTTCTTATTTTAATAACAGTGAAAACAGAAGTTATGCAGTGATATAAAAGACCTGAGTGGATTGCTTCACAAAGTTCCCTGGCTTGATAATAAGACTCAAAGGATTCCTCAATTCACACTGGAGAGATGAAGAATTACCAGGGGTGAGAGTGGTGTCAATGGTGACCCTGTTCTGATTTAGACAGAATTGAGCATGGCTTTAAGAAAAATAAACTTTTTCTCTCCTTTATCCCAGTTTAGAAAGTAGACAGAAGCTGCAAAGGGGGAAAGTAGCAGGAGATGAGGCATCTGAGAGAAACCATTTCCTAGTTATTAGGCTAAAAAACTTGAATTTTATTCTGAAGCGGGCAATGGAGAGTATTTTAAGCAGGGGAATAACAATCAAATTTACGTTTTTTTTTTTTTAAAGTCATTTTAGTGGCAACCTGGCAGATGATCTGGAGAGGAGTAACACTGGACATAGAGATGCAGATGGAGCCTGATGTAAGTGCAGAGCCTCAATGCTCAATAGAGCAGCAGTAGGGAGAATGAAAGGGAGTATTTCTGAGGTAGAATTGGCAGGACTCAGTAACAGACTAGTTATAAGGAACATGAAAGAGAAGAGACAGAGATGACCACCTACTAGAATTAGGGCTTGGATGACTTGTTGGAGCCATTATGTCATTTTCCAAGAAGGAGGAAAGAGGATACCCATTTGTATATGTGGAGTTCTAAACTAAAATAAGGAGATAATAAAAACTGATGGCAAACTCAGAAGCTGAGATTACAATTTCAGTTGGAAATACATATGTGACCATATCCCCCCACACACATATTTAGCAAGAAAAGAAAATGTTCAGTTTGGGGAGAAAATGATGTCTATCTTAAGAATGTGCACTGTCATCTAATTTAAATCCCAATTCAGCAAAAACATGGTATCTCAAAGAGATTATGCTCTTAGCAACACACTGAATCTTCAATTTCAATCTATTTTTTATAAAAATGGTCAAGATACACTGCAAAGAAAATTACTAGCTTAACAGTGCTTATTACTGACTGCATTCATCACTGGAGTTAGAAGTTAGGAAATTACCATGTGTTAATTAAATTATGAGCATGCACATTAGTGACAACCGCAGAGAAACTGATTCTTAGGTTTTATACTGCCTTCTCTACTCCACCACAAACTGCATTTAGCTGTGACAGGGCTGCTTCTACATCAACTCAGCCCATGATAGAGAAGCCTACATGACTGCAGCTCTTTGAGGGCCAGGTCACTGGATCCATGACTTAAAATCCTACCACTGAACCCAGAAAGTGTGAGATCTAAGGCTGAAAAGAGCTTAAAGTTAAAACAACTTGATTCAGCATATTAATCAGCAATGCTCCAACAATGAAGTATTTTTTCTACCAGCAAACTGAAATGTAGTCAACAATCCTTTCAATACTAGCAACTAACATCTTCTAAAGTCTGACTGAATTGTTGGCATAATCAACCAATATAAATTTCTTACCTTTGCAATGGGTAGACAAGAAATTAGATACACACAAAAAAATGGCCTTTACAATTGTGTTAAGGAAAATCTTATACTTAACAATGAATTATAAACTATGCTAAGTGCTAAATGGTAAGAAGTAGACATAGGGGGCAAGGGCACACTACAGGTTCAAGGATCTGCAAAAAAGATTCTGGATAAAATGTTACCTATTACCTCAGGGATATCAATCTGCAGCAAAGCTGACTGGGGAGAGTTGGAAGAGAGAGGGATGTTGCCAAGGAAGACCTGAATTAATAAGGCACGAAGACTGGCTAGGAATGTACTACATTGATACGGATGTGTGATGAGTCCTTATTCTAGAAAGGTAACAGATCACATACTCCATTTAAGAATTACATGCAATCAGTTCTGAAAAATGCAGCTGAGTGCAAATTCAGGCATAGGACCACACAGCTGTTTCATCTGATATCCATCTCCTACTGCCTAGAAAAATATTAACTGTTATATGACTCTTCTAGGTTTCTTTTCCTTTTTAAGGAAACTGCCAAGTCTCTCAATAGCAATTCATTCCAGTGTTGGACAATCTTTTAAAAGAAAAAAAATAATATTTTTAAACACAATCTTTTTGGCAATTACACTTCTTTATTTTCTTTAAATTAATATTGAATGGCTGCTTGCTATGTGCCAAGCACTGTTCTAGCCACTAGGGATATAGTCATAAACAAGACAAATTCTGCACTTGTAGAGCTTCTTCTTGTATGGAAGATAAAGAATAAGTAAACAAATATGCATATAATTCCAGGTTGTAAAAAAGATTACACAGAAAAATGCAATAGAGTTTTTAAAAAGACTATTAAAAAGTTATTAAATAGTGACGGAAAATAGTTAACATCTGAGCAGAGCTGAATAAACGAGTAACCCATGAGAAAATCTGAAGTGTCCTAGTGAAAACAGAACACCAAAATCCCCCAAGCTTAACGTGTTTGAGGAACAGCAGAGAAGCCAGGGTTTCCAGAGTCAGTGACTCAAGTAGAAACTGACAGATGAGGATGACAGAAACAGGCAGGATCAAGAACATGTAGTGTAGGGTCCAGTCCCACAGGGTCGGTGGGTTTTTCTCCCTGTATGCGGAGACGAGAGACTGTAGGAATAAAGACACAAGACAAAGAGATAAAAGAAAAGACACTTGGGCCCAGGGGACCACTACCACCAAGATGCGGAGACCAGTAGTGGCCCCAAATGCCAGGCTGTGCTGATATTTATTGGATACAAGACAAAGGGGCAGGGTAAGGAGTGTGAGCCATCTCTAATAATTGACAAGGTCACATGAGTCATGTGTCCACTAGACAGGGGGCCCTTCCCCGCCTGGCAGCCGAGGCAGAGAAAGAGAGGAGAATAAGAGAGACAGCTTATGCCATTATTTCTGCATATCAGGGACTTTTAGTACTTTCACTAATTTGTCTAAATCAGAACAGGGTCACCATTGACACCACTCTCACCCCTGGTAATTCTTCATCTCTCCAGTGTGAATTGAGGAATCCTTTGAGTCTTATTATCAAGCCAGGGAACTTTGTGAAGCAATCCACTCAGGTCTTTTATATCACTGCATAACTTCTGTTTTCACTGTTATTAAAATAAGAAAATTGAAGGTGTACACCGGCAGAACCGGGTGTACAGGATGGAACATGAAGATGGATTAGGAGCGTGACCACTGAAGCACAGCATCACAGGGAGATGGTTAGGCCTCCGGATAACTGCAAGAGGTGGAGGAGTACAGTCTTCTCTAAACTCCTCCGGGGAAAGGCAGACTCCTTTTCCTGGTCTGCTAAGTAGCGGGTGTTTTTCCTTGACACTGATGCTACCGCTAGACCATGGTCTGCTTGGCAACAGGCATCTTCCCAGACACTGGCGTTACCGCTAGACCAAGGAGCCCTCTGGTGGTCCTTCCGGGCATAACAGAAGGCTTGCACTCCTGTCTTCTGGTTCCTTCTCACCGTGTCCCTTCAGCTCCTATCCTTGTACGGCCTAGTTTTTCCTAGGTTATGATTGTAGAGCGAGGATTATTATAATATTGGAGTAAAGAGTAATTGCTACAAACTAATGATTAATGATATTCATATATAATCATATATATTATTTATATCTAGTATAACTATTCTTATTTTATATATTTTATTATACTGGAACAGCTCGTGCCCTCAGTCTCTTGCCTCAGCACCTGGGTGGCTTGCTGCCCACAATGTAGGGGCTACAAAATAGGCCACAATTAGGGGTTTGGATTTTAGTTAATCGAGATGGGAAGTTACTGGAGATATTTCAGCAAGAGAGTGAGTGATCCATGTTTTAAAACATCAGTCTAGCTGCTGTGTGGAGAACAAAATGTAAGGGAGCCAAGCACAGAAGCTGGAAGACCAGTTGAAACGGCTACTACAGCTGTCTAGGTAGGAGTGGTCAGATTCTGGATGTACAGCCAGGAAAATACAACGATGGGATGGCTGTGGAGTACAAGGCAAAGAGAAGATCAAGGGTAACTCTCAGGTTTTTGTTTGAATAAATAAGATGAATGGAGGTGTCTAACTGAAATGAGGAAGACTGAGAGAGAAGCATTTTGAGGGGTAAGCAGAAATCAGGAGACTGGCTGTGGCTATTGATGCCTGATACACGTTTTAGACATTTAAGTGGAGATGACAAGCAGGCAGTTGGACATAAAAGTCTGGGGCTTATAGGAAAGGTCCAGGTTGAGAATATAAATGTAGAAGTCAGCAACTTCTACATGTTATTTAAGCCACGACATTGGGTATCACCTTGGGATGAGGCTAGACAGAGGAGAGGGCCAGGGGTAATAAGCTCAGGGACTGGCAATATTTACACAAGTCAGGAAGAAGACCAAAGAATAATGAAGACAACAGAGACTAGTTGACGGAGGAGGAAAATTGGGGGCAAACGGTGTCCTAGAAGCCAAGTAAAGAAAATATCTCAAGGAAGAAGTGATCAATAAGTCAAATGCTACTGAAAGGCTAAGTAATATAAAAAAACTATTGAAATTTGGTAAGATAAGAGATCAGAGCAGGGAAATGGTGCTGGCAACAGCTGAAAAAGGTACCTTGGCAGGCAGATTATATATATATAGTATATAATATATATAGTATATATATATACACACTTTAATTACTAATTAAAAGACTCACTAAATATATGTATATATACTATATATACATACATAATACGTATATATAGTATTTTAATTAGTAATTAAAGTAATAGTACAAAAGTAATCAGTGTCTGTGATATCACTGTGTTACATGATACATAGTTTAAAAAAACAAATAATCTGAAACTTTAAGGGTTACTCCATGAAAGACAAAAGTAAGTTTCTAAAATTGTGATACAATTCACACACTATAAAATTCACTATTTAAAAATATGCCAATTCAGGGGTTCTTAGTATACTCACAAGGTTATACAACCATCACCACTATCTAATTCTAGAATATATGCATACCCTCAAAAAAGAAACTCCATACCTATTAGCAGTCACATCTTATTCCTGTGCCCTATCCCCTGGCAGCCAACAATCTACTTTCTGTCTCTATGGATTTGCCTATTCTGGACATTTCAAACAAATGCAGTCATACTATATATGGCCTTTTGTGATTGGCTTCTTTCACTTAGCACATTTTCAAGATTCATCCATATTGTAGTATGTATCAATACTTTATTCTAACAGTCAAATTATATTCCATTGTATAGATATATCACATTGTGTTTATCCATTCATCAGCTGACAGACTGTTTCTACCTTTAGGCCATTATGATAACTGCGTTATGAACATTTGTGTGCCAAGATTTCCCGTGGACACACGTTTTCAATTCTCTTGGGTATATACCTAGGAGTGGAATTGCTGGGTCATATGGTTAACTTTACGTTGAATTTTCTGAGGAACTGTCAAACTGTTTCCAAGAGTGCCACCACATTTTACATCTGTTAGCGATATATGAAGATTCTGATTTCTCCGTATTTACACCAAAACAGGTTATTTTCCTTTTTTTTCCCTTTATTATAGCAATCTTAGTGGACGTGAAGTGGTTTCTCATTGTGGTTTTACTTTGCATTTCTCTAATGACTGATGATGTTGCGTATCTTTCCACGTGCTATGGGCTATTTGTATATCCTCTATGGAGAAATGTCTATTTACATCTTTTGCCCTTTTAAAAACTAGGTCGCTGTCTTTTTATTACTGAGTTGTAAAATTCTTTATATAGTCTAGATGCTAGACCCTTACCAGATATATGATTTGAAAATGTTTTCTCTCATTCTGTGGATTTCTTTTTTCATTTTCTTGATAGTGGCCTTTGACACACACATACTTTTTATTTTGAGGAAATAAAAAATAATGAGTTTTGAGATCCTAATAGGATCAGTTTACAAAACAGTATTAAAAGGCCAGCACCTTGTTTCATTAAACAAACACATACAATTATAGTAATGTCATAAAACCATTCATCTTCCTTGTCAGAGCTAGGTAACAGGGCACAAGCATATCATCTGGAACTCTGGCAAGCTAAGGTATCTTCCAGTAGAGTAAAAGAGGAGACACCTAAGGACATGTGGTTGGTAGGTGACAAAGCCAAGGTTACAGCCTAGGTCTTTCACCTCACAAGAGATGTTCATCCCACTACTATGTTAGCTAGCACATTAGTTAGCACAAGGCACACTGTGGTATGGGAAGCAATGTGCTGAGTAAAGAAAGAGCACTGGATTAAGTACTGGGGAAGCCAGGTTCTGTAAGTGTTACTAATTCACTGTGTGGTCTTGGGCAAGTTGCTTTGCTTGTGTCCATGTCTACAAAATGAGGCTGAAGCATCAGATGAGTTTCAGGGTCTCTTCATTAAAAACATTTTAAAGAAACCACTATTAAGCAGAATAGCTTTTAAAAACAAAACAAAACAAAAACCTTAAAATGTCAGAACCAGAAGAGACTTAAAAAAATCATTTAAGCCAGTAGTTCTCAACCTGGAGGTAACTGTTAAAATGCAGAGGTAATAGAGACATGTGAAGAAAAACGCAGATATTCAGGCCTAAGAAAAGGTCCAAAAATCTGTTAATTTTAACTAATTCTCAAAGGAGTCTGATGTAAACAGATTAAAGCTGTTCTTTAAGATCAGGCTGACAGGCTAGCCAGGAGACAGAAATCCAGGTATAAGGCTAAAAGGGTCCAGACAATAGCTTCTGGAAAGCATGGTTTAACACCACATATCAACTTTAATAGCCAAAACAAATTAAGCAAGCAGCTTTTCTTTATAATTGCCAGGCAGAAGAAAATGCTTTGATGTATTTGGGGCAAAATAACACACTGCAATGATCTAAGTCAAGTTATTCTGTGATGGAGGCGGAAGGATTATATTTGCATACTTATTTTTAAGATCAGGAAACAAGAACTGCTGTGTTCTTAAAGTCAGTTTCATAAGAGTAGAAATTCACATCTGCTTAGGGAAAACTAGGAACATATTTGCATCTCTTTATTGCACTTCTTTATGGCAAGTAAAACTACAGCTGCAGAAATAAAATAAAAACCCTCCCCGCCGAAATCAAGAAACATCAAATTAAATAAATTATATTAGGCTAGGTGTGGTGGTGCACGCTTGTAAACCCCATACTTTGGGAGGTCAAGGCCATTGGATCACCTGAGGTCAGGAGTTCGAGACCAGCCTGGTCAAAACAGTGAAACCCTGTCTCTACTGAATATACAAAAATTAGCTGGGCATGGAGGCACATGCCTGTAATCCCAGCTACTCGGGAGACTGAGGCAGGAGAATAGCTTGAACCTGGGAGGCGGGGGTTGCAGTGAGTAGAGACTGCGACAAATTGAGACTCTGTCTTAAAAAAAAAAAAAAAAAAAAGAAATTATATTAAAGGTAATAGACTCATTCCCACAGAGCAAAAGTCTATTAGTTCAGATCCTGCTCCAGAGAATAACATTTTTCCCCCCAAGTTCTCTCCCACAGTACCCTCAGTCTTCAAACAATTAGAGGCACCATCCTCTAAAGCTGATTCTGAAGACTGAGGTGACAGATCTCAAGTTGTTTCTGTGCGAAATTCAATGCTAAAAGTACTTATCCTGTGTTGATCACTATAGAGAAGCACTCACAGGAAAATAGGCAAATACAAATTGGTGGAATAATACAAGATAGTATGTCATATTAAGTGACAGTTTAATTCCCACGTGCAGTGTAAGTGCTAGAGGAATTCAGAGAGGGAACAGTTCAATGTAAGGCTGAAAATCAAGTTTTCCAAGAAAAAGCACTCAAGCAGCTCTTGACTATTTTGTCTCTTCCGTCCCTCACTTATTGGATAAATCTTCCAAGCACTCTTTTGTGAGACCTTTTATCTATTTCTGCTACTCATGTTGGGGTTCTCATCACCTTGTCATTCTATTTTTACCACAGACAGCCCTGCACAAAGAACATTTACTTCTAGTAGATTCCAAAGGACAGGGAACAGAGCTGGGTGCGGTGGCTCATGCCTGTAATTTCAGTACTTTTGGGAGACTGAGGTGGGCAGATCACTTGAGGCCAGGGGTTCAAGATTAGTCTAGGCAACACAGTGAGACCTTGTCTCTACCAAAAAAAATAATAAAAATAAAAAGGGCAGAGGAAACCAAACAAAAAAACCCAAAGAACATTTGCCAGCACTATACAATGTGATCCTTACTATAACATGTATGAATGCCCACAATATTTACATAAGGAAATTTCAATTCAGCAATATCACACAACTTATCCAAGGTCATGTGGCTTTTATTAGGTAGGTGCAAAAGTTATTGTGGTTTTTGCCATTACTTTCAATGGCAAAAACAGCAATTACTTTTGCACCAACCTAATAACATGCTGCACTAAAACTCAAATGTCTCTTTTTATTATATATTATACACTACTGTGTATATGGCCTTATTAAGAAGTCTTCTAATTTCTCTCTCTCCAAACCATCTGACTAGTTTTCCTAAAAACCCCTTTACACAGTCTTAAAACCCTTCAACAGCTTTCTTCTCCTACTTCAAGCAATCCATGGCCTCCCTAATCGGATTCTATCTACTTGTCCCTACAGTTCCTTTAGAGAGCCTTCTAGTCAACTCAATAACTGAGAAACATTAAACACCATCATATCTGTGTACCTTCACTCAAGGAGACTTTTTTTACCTGGCATGTCTTTCCTTTCTCCCCCCAAATAAGGTGCCAGTTCCACTCTCAGGAAAGAGGCCTTTCCTTGAGGCTCTTACTTTTTTTTTTTTTTTTTTTTTTTTTTCCCCGAGGTAGATTTCCCTCTCGTTGCCCAGGCTGGAGTGCAATGGCATGATCTTGGCTCACTGCAACCTCCACCTCCCAAGTTCCAGCAATTCTCCTGCCTCAGCCTCCCGAGTAGCTGGGATTACAGGCATGCGCCACCACGCTCGGCTAATTTTTAGTAGAGACAGGGTTTCTCCATGTTGGTCTGGCTGGTCTTGAACTTCCGACCTCAGGTGACCTGCCTGCCTTGGCCTCCCAAAGAGCTGGGATTACAGGTGTGAGCCACCGCGCCTGGCCGAGGCTCTTACTCTTATCAATAAGTTTGCAGGGATCACTCTCTCTCTCTCATTTGAACTTCTCTAACAAGTACACACTTGCGCGAATATACCATATACTTCCTTAAATAGATTCAATTACCCCATCTTCTATATTCAGCAATTCTGAGTGCTCTCTGATATTAGGATTCTTGATTTACTCCTCCACCATCACACATTGTACCAGACACTACAGGTAATGGAGATCATTAACATGTACTGTCTTACTTGGTTCTTCCCAAAACCCCGTGATACAGGTGCCAGAGATTCTAAAATTCCAAATGAAGAAATGTTCATTGATTTCCCAGTCTTCATACTGTTTGCAAGTAGCAGAAATACTTCAAAGCTGAAATCTTATGATCCCCAAATCCAGGTTCTTTCAATAACACAATGGTGCCATATACACTATTCCATAATAATAGTATTCCATACTGCCTTAGCAGAATGCCCATACTTTGCTGATGATAATCCCACTGCAAGGAAGAGCAAGAGCAGTTAGGGGGTCAGGTAAGCACAGGTTGTTAGGCGCTTACCCAGGAAGAGGGAAGGATTTGTGTACACAAATGACCATCAATTCCCCATACTCTCATGTCTTGAAGCAATTTACCATCCCAACCTCCAGAATATGTTTCTGTATCTTAAGGTCTGAGTGTGAGGCCAGGTGCATGGTGACTCATGCCTGTAATCCCAGCACTTTGGGGAGCCGAGGTGGGAGGATCACTTGAGGCCCAGGAATTTGACACCAGCCAGGGCAACACAGTAAGACCCTGACTCTACAGAAAAGTTAAAAGCAAAAAAATTAGCCAGACGTGGTGGTGCACATTTGCAGCCCCAGCTACTCAGGAGGCTGGGGTGGGAAGATCACCTGAGCCTCGGAGTTCAAGGCTGCAGTGAGCTAAGATCCATTCTGGGCAATGGAGTGAGACCCCTCACAAGAGAAGTGTGTGAGAACCATGTCTTTCAAAACCAATGACACTCAAAAAGACAAGTAAAAAGACCTGGATCTGAACCCCTCAACATAATCAAGTTTTCATTTCTTTTTTTTTGAGACGGAGTCTTGCTCGGTAGCCCGGGCTGGAGTGCAGTGGCCGGATCTCAGCTCACTACAAGCTCCGCCTCCCGGGTTCACGCCATTCTCCTGCCTCAGCCTCCCAAGTAGCTGGGACTACAGGCGCCCGCCACCTCGCCCGGCTAGTTTTTTGTATTTTTAGTAGAGACGGGGTTTCACGGTGTTAGCCAGGATGGTCTCGATCTCCTGACCTCATGATCCGCCCGTCTCGGCCTCCCAAAGTGCTGGGATTACAGGCTTGAGCCACCGCGCCCGGCCAAGTTTTCATTTCTTAAGCACCTGCCATGTGTTATGCACAGGGAAGTCTGAAAGCTGTTTTCAATTAAATTCAAAAATCCTGTTTACTGTACTAAAGACACCATGCTTAACAATTCTCATCAAATCAGCCCAAGGTCCTACAATGAGAGAACTGGAAGGGAATTTAGGAGTAAGTCCCTCATTTTAAGGCTAAATCTCTCACTTTGCAGATGAGCAAATAGACATAGAGAGAGCAAGCATATTTCACGGTCACAAAGCTAATTAGAGGCAAAATCAACACTAGGACGAAGTTCTCCATCCATCTGTTTCTTCTAAGATGCTGTGCAAAGAGCAAGAAGGGCCAACCCAGGGACAGTTTTCCTTTTTTTCTTTTCTTTTAAGCCCTTGTTGCTAGGACTGCAGTTAAAAAAAAATTGGATGAGCAGAGGAGGAAAGGGACAAGCGTGAGCGGGCAGCAGTGCACTTGGTAGCAAACAGGGAGGTAGAGGGGAGAGAGGAGAGGGCGGGGAAAAACAATAGAAAGAAAGAAAAATCTTAAAGGCTTCTTGTCAGCCCAGTAGAAGAGTCAATACTCAAATATTTTAAGTATTCGCCTATCATGATTAAATGCCTAAAAACTTAAGTAAGCAAAAGGACAAGAAGCACATTGGAATCTGTAGCAGCACGCAAGGCTGATGGTGGTAGGGAGTTTCGGGGATATCGATTCTTGAATCCTCGGGCTTCGGTTTTCCGTGTCTGTGAAATGGGCACTGGCAACAGTGCACCCAGCACCCCAAGGAAAAAGCGATGGATACAATTAAGTATAGGAAGAACCAAATTACCGAAAAAGCTGTGGCGGCCAGGACCAGAACACTTACGAGAAGCGAAGAAGTCCTAAAGAGGAGAGGGTCCAGGTTTGAAGTGTGATGAGGGCAGGCTACAAGCGTGCGTAGGGTTGTCATAGTGGTCACACAAGGGCTCCCCTCAAAAGGCCGTAGAAAATAAGGGAGACCGGGATGGGAAGGTGGGTTCGCCGCCTCCCAGGCCTCCCCAGGATTCAACTTTTCCCAAGAACCGGCTCCTCACCTTATCCAACAAGCCGCTACGGCCACTGCCTGTCCCGCAGTTGGAACCACCGCCAGCCCCACTATTGCCTCCGAGACCACCGCTTCTCCCGCCCTGTGTAGCTGCCGCCGCCATGTTGTGCGCCTCTGCGTCTCCCTCCCCTCCGACTTGTCTGAAGCCGATTGGCTGGAGCTGACAGCGTGGCGCGCCGCGCGGAGTTAATCGGGATCCGTAGTTTGGGGCTTGCTGGCGCGAGGTAGTCAGAGGACGTGGCCGCGGGGCTTGCTGGGACTTGTAGTTAGACGTCCTGGCCGTCAGTTGCAGCCTACACTGTCTGCCGTCGCGTCCCAGTTACTAAGGCGTCGGAAAGGTAGCGGCAGGCAACACCGTGGAGCGGCTCCGAGATCCCCGGCAGGCTCGCAGGCGCGCATCCCTCCTGACTGGGACTTCGCCTCCGCAGACCCCTCGGAGGCTGAAGCGACGCCGGAGGCAGGTGCGACTGAAAACTTAGTTTCCGAGTTTGAGTCTTTCTCCGGCCCAGGTGTGGAGTTTCCGAAGGAGTGGGCAGGAGCCGGTCCTTCATCCTTTTCTAGCCCGGTTGTGGCACTTACTGATTGTTTTCTCAAGCAGCTGTCATTTTAGCTGTTAGTAATGTTTTCGTGTTACGGAGAACTCACATTTACTGAGTGCCTAATGTCTGCCAGGCAATATCCTATGTGCACTTCCAGCCATCCTCTCTCTCACTGAGTCCCACAACATCCCTGTTAGGTGAGGAGGAAACTAAAGAACCTACCCAAAGCCAGATAGCGTGTATCTGAACTCGGTTTTCAAGCCGGCATTAAAAAAAATCAATATATATCCCTTCTGACACTCTGCTTTTACGGTTTTAGGATGTAATAGGAGTCTACATTTTAATCAATAATTTTTTTCACAAATATATATTGAGCACCAATATTGTACTGATGGATACAAGGGATCAAGATAGACCTGGTTGCTACTCTGGTGGAACTCCTACTCCATGACAGAGTTATCAAATAGCAGAATTGTATTATACTATGCTCTATTACATTGTATTGTTTTTTAATTCCTATATATCCCCCATAAGCATCTAAATAATTAAATATTTTTGAGTTGCTTACTATGTAGTAGGCCATATTCTAGTCACCAGGGATATGTTCCTGAATAAAATAGACAAAAACTTGTCTTGGGGAAGCCAAAATTCATGTGAAAATAATTATTATCTAGGCTGGGCATGGTGGCTCACGTTTGTAATCCCAGCCGAGGCGGGTGGATCACCTGAGGTCAGGAGTTTAAGACCAGCATAGCCAACATGGTGAAACCCCGTCTCTATGAAAAATACAAAAATTAGCCGGGCATGGTAGCGGGCGCCTGTAATCCCAGCTACTTGGGAGGCTGAGGCAGGAGAATTGCTTGAATCTGGGAGGCAGAGGCTGCAGTGAGCCAAGATCAGAAAGAAAAGAAAATAATTATCAATAAATAACTAAATTATTACTAAAAAGAAAATAATTTTCACTATGTAACAATAACATAAGATGACATTTCATTACCTCTCTGAAGCAATCCCTGGACACTCTAATCAGATGCCCCTGTAGCTTGTTGCCATTTATCTTTTACAACTTCTTATTTTTCTTTTATTTAAAAGAAAATGAGATGATATACCTTTGCCCTAGTCACTTTTTTTTTTCTTTTTTTGAGACAGAGTCTCACTCTGTCACCCAGGCTGGAGTGCAGTGGTGGGATCTTGGCTCACTGCAACCTCTGCCTCCTAAGTTCAAGCAGTTCTTGTGCCTCAGTGTCCCAAGCTGTAGTCTCTGTAGCTGGGACTACAGGCACATGCCACCATGCCCGGCTAATTTTTATATTTGTAGTAGAGAAAGGATTTTGCCATGTTGGACAGCCTAGTCTTGAATTCATGACCTCAAGTGATCCATCTGCTTCGGCCTCCCAAAGTGTTGGGATTACAGGTATGAACCACTGTGCCAGGCCAAGATCCAGCTCTAATGTCACCTACCCTGTGAAACTATCCCTGATACTTGCTTCTTCTTTCTTCACCCACTGCATGAAGTGCTCCCGTGGCATTTTGTTCATGGGTTGGGTTAGTTCAATTAACACTCATTGAGACTCTTCCTTCAGTAAGCCAGGTCCTGTGTAAGATGCAGGATAAAGAGATAAGTAGGACCCAGGCCTGACCTGATCTTGGAGATACTCACAGCCTGGGAGTGAGGTGGGGAACAGACAAGGAAGCAGGCATTATAATACAGTGTGGTATAGTGCCTGTATTAGTCCATTTTCACACTGCTATAAAGAACTGCCCAAGACTGGGTAATTTATAAAGGAAAGAGGTTTAATTGATTCAACATGGGTTCTTTTCTATTTCCCTAAGTATTGACTGGTCTGAGAAATAAAGGCAAAGAGTACAGAAGAGAGAAATTTTAAAACTGGGTGTCCGGGGGAGACATCACATGTCGGCAGATTCTGTGATGCTCCCTGAGCCGTAAAACCAGCAAGTTTTTTATTAGCAATTTTCAAAAGGGGAGGGAGTGTACGAATAGGGTGTAGGTCACAGAGATCACATACTTCACAAAGTAATAAAATATCACAAAGCAAATGGAGGCAGGGCGAGATCACAGGACCACAGGACGGGGCAAGATTAAAATTGTTAATGAAGTTTGGGGCATGCATTGTCATTGATAACATGTTTATCAGGAGACAGGGTTTGAGAGCAGACAACCGGTCTGACCAAACTTTATTAGGCAGGAATTTCCTCGTCTTAATAAGCCTGGGAGTGCTACGGGAGACCAGGGCTTATTTCATCCCTTTGTCTACTATCATAAAAGACAGCCGTCCCCAAAGCGGCCATTTTAGAGGCCTCCCCTCAGGGACGCATTCTCTTTCTCAGGGATGTTCCTTGCTTAGAAAAAGAATTAAGGGATAGTTCTCCTATTTGCTTTTGAAAGAAGAGAAATATGGCTCTGTTCCGCCCGGCTCACAGGCAGTCAGAGTTTAAAGTTATCTCCCTTGTTCCCTGAACATTGCTGTCATTCTGTTCTTTTTTCAAGGTGCCCAGATTTCATCTTGTTCAAACGCATATGCTCTATAGTTTGTGCAGTTAACACAATCATCACAGGGTCTCGAGGCGACATACATCCTTCTCAGCTTATGAAGATGACAGGATTAAGAGATTAAAGACAGGCATAGGAAATCACAAGGGTATTGATTGGGGAAGTGATAAGTGTCCATGAAATCTTCACAATTTATGTTCAGAGATTGCAGTAAAGACAGCCATAAGAAATTATAAAAGTATTCATTTGGGGAACTAATAAATGTCCATGAAATCTTCACAATTTATGTTCTTCTATCATGGCCTCAGCCAGTCCCTCGGTTCAGGGGTCCCTGACTTCCTGCAACAAACTCACAGTTCCGTATGGCTGGAGAGGCCTCAGGAAATTTACAATCATGGCAGAAAGGGAAGAGGCAGGTCTTACATGGTGGCAAGCAAGAGAGGGCAAGAGTGTGAAGGAGGAACGGTCAGACAGTTATAAACCCATCAGATCTTGTGAGAGCTCACTCACTATCATGAGAACAGCATAAGGGACCACCTCCATGATCCAGTCACTTCCTACCAGGTCTCTCCCTCAACACGTGGGGATTATGGAGATTACGGTGGTTACAATTCAAGATGAAATTTGGGTGGGGACACAAAGCCCAACCATGTTAGTGCCTCCATTAAGAAGTGGGCTTGATGGCTGGACAAGGGGGCTCACGCGTGTAATCCCAACACTTTGGGAGGCTGAGTTGGGAGTTTGAGGCAGCCTGGGCAACATGGTGAAAACCCATCTCTATCAAAAATACAGAAATTTAGCTGGGCATGGTAGCACACATCTGTGGTCCAGCTACTTGGGAGGCTAAGGTGGAAGGATTGCTTGAGTCTGGGAGGTGGAGGTTGCAGTGAGCTGAGATCATGCCACTGCACTCCAGCCTGGATAACAGAGTGAGACCTTGTCTCAAGAAAAAAGGAAAAAAAAAAGTGGACGTGAGGAGACTCAACCTAAGGAGAGGGAGATACAGAAAAGCTAATCTGTATGTAGCCAGGCAAGGAAGAGGGGCAGAAATGTGATAGGCCAAAGGAATGGAACAAGCAAAAATATGCGTTAGTGCGTGTGTGTGTGTGTGTGTGTGTGTGTGTGTGTGTGTGAGAGAGAGAGAGAGAGAGAGAGAGAGAGACAGGGAGACAGGGAGAAAGAGAGAATGTTTGTTTTGGAGGAAGCACTACAGCCAGATTGGCATTAGTTGTGTCAAGTTTGAAATAGAGACCAGAGGTAACTAAAGCTAACCAGGAAGTCAGCCTCCAAGTCTGGAACTTTGACTTTTTTTTCTACTGTATAAAGTTCTTACTTGTCTTAGATAATGTAACCTAGGGATTATGTGCCCTTCTTGGCCCATTAGTTGTAGATCCACACCTTCTCACCTAATATTCCTAATAAGGAACTGGAATTTCTACGATAGCATCCAGGTCTGCATGCCTCCTATAAGCTTGAGTGTGAGTCATCTTTTGTATTATATGTATGGCAATATCTTTTCCCAGACTGTGTCTTATCTTTCAACTTTGACTTTACTATTTTTATCTGGCAGAAATTTATTTTGTGTAAATAATCATGTAAACGATCCCTTCCTTTGAGATTTGTGCTTCATGTGTCTGATTTAAGCACTCCAGTCATACCCCACTATCATGATTATATTCTCCTATACCACCTTCCCATCTATGTCTTGTCTTTGTCTCCATCTCTGTATCTCTATCTATCTATTTCTTGGATCTTTAGTCCTACGGGCAAGGACTAAAGGCAAGACAAATTTTGGAGTAGAAGACTCACAGTAGAATATAATTAATGAGAAAGTTCAAGAGCTGTGAATAGCAGGCTAAAAAGGAATGTAATATTTATTCTACAGGCAAAGAAACAAGTGAAGAAACAAAAAAAGAAGGAAGTCAAGGGGACATTCCCAAAGTCAAAGATCAAGTAAGTACTCTGGAGACCTGAAACCAGGTCACCATATTCTTTAAGTTACTGACGTCTTCTCCGACAGCCATCATACCTAACATTTTCCAGCCGGCAAATTACATCATATCTAACATTTTCCAGCCAGCAATTTACTCATTCATTCCTTCATTTACCTCTCTAGCAGATGTGTGTGATTGGTCATGAGAGCGAGTTCCTGAAAGACATATTGACTGAATATAAATTTGTCCCCATCCATCCATCTGTCCATTAATCTTCCAAACATATTTTTAGTGAGTTGTAGGCTCTATACTACATGCTGGGATTACACAGCTGAATAAGGTAATTATAGGCCCCACAGCAGGTGAGAAGTTGATGAGGGGAGAGCAAACAATTATAATAAAGTCGTAAGTACTATATTAGGCGAAGTATGCAGTGTTGTAGGAACACATAACAAGAGCTTCCAACCCTTTGCAGGGAAGATCAGGGATCAGGAAACTTATAGTGCCCTGTGTTGGACCAACGGAGATACCAACATTCATTCATTTATTCCACAAATATTTATGGAATCTGTTATGTTAGGTGCTTTGTTAGGAATAAATTGATGACTACCACTGATATTGCCCTTTCCTAGGAAGGTTTTAGAGTCTAATTGACGGGGTGTGTGTGTAGCAGATATATGTATATATATCTTGGTCCTAGGAGTGCCATCATATCCTTCACTTGGCTCACACGTCTATTGCATGCTTCCTATGAGCTAAGTCCCAAGGGTGGAAGAGAGACAGTGAAGTAGATGTGTTTCCAGACTTGGAAATCCATAGTCCATTGAAGGTACCCCTTCATGATCGTTAGTAATCTTATGAGGTCGGGCCATGCAATTAATACTGATGAAAGACTTTACAGCTTAGCAAAAGCAGCAGTTATTTCCACTGGCAGGTTCAGTGAGGGCTTTGTGGAAGGGTTGGCATCTGGGTGGAGTCTAGAAAGATGCTTTTTTTCTATCCATTCTGTCCATTATTACCTAATTTATTTCTTACTGCAATTCTCGGAGGCACAGAATTTTTATCGTCATTTTACATGTGAGGAATCTGAGGCACAAAGAGGTAAAGTTATTTACCCATGGTCACTCAGCTTGATAGTAGAAACTAGAGTCAAATTTAAAAGTTGTTTCCCTTCCTATTGCACCACTCTGTATTCATAGAATATTTGTCACTGCCAGGAAACCTTCTCTCAGCATGCCCCAATCTGAGCTTTCCACATTGCTTTTTTTTTTTTAATTGAACTCTTCCCAGACCCTTTGAATTGTGGTCTCATCTCACATACTTTTTGTGGCCTCCCTTCCCCTGGCCAGCGGCTTGCAGGTTCCCCAATCTCTACTACCTCAAATTGCATGAATCTATCTCAGCACATATTTGGAAATGCCTAGATCCCTTTAAGGACAAATTTTAAGAGCTTGAGGTTAAAGAAACTTAATCTTTGAGGTGGTCTTGGAGCTGAATCATAAAGGATGAGGTCAACCAGGTGAACAAGATGGAGAAGGGGGTTTTAGGCTGAAGGAACACCAAGAACAGAGGCAGGGAGGGCTACATGTGAATGATCTGTATTGGGAGTGGAAGATGACACTGTGAGCCTGAATGGGTAAAACTAACTGGAGCTGGAAAGGTTAGGACATAGGACTCCAAGGACTTTCAAGAACAGGCTTAGGCATCTGGCCTTCATGTTTAGTGGGAACCCAGTCAGAAAACTGTTGTACTATTCTAGGTGGGAGATGATGAATGATTTAATGAAAACAGTAGAGATGGAGAAAAATAGACCACTGGAACAGTATTTCTGAGCTCAAATTGTCATGACTCAGTGACCTGTTAGATGTATGGGATAAGAAAAGAGGAGCTGGGACTAGTATGTTCACGTTGCATTAAGTGGTGCTGTGCATCTTCAAGACAAAAGGAAATGTGTGTTACTGAATTTGAAAATCCCAGTAGTCGGAGTTTGTTTTATTGAATGGGACTTACTGTTTAAATTTCCACACCATGAAAATAGAAGATCAGGCTAGGTGTGTTGGCTCATGCCTGTAGTCTCAGCACTTTGGGAGGCCAAGGTGGGTGGATGGCTTGAGCCCAGGAGTTTGAGACCAGTCTGGGCAATATGGTGAAACCCTGTCCCTACAAAAAATACGAAAATTAGCCAGGCATGGTGGCATGTGCCTATAGTCCCAGCTATTCAGGAGACTGAGGTAGAAGGATTGTTTGAGCCCAGGAGGTTGAGGCTACAATGAGCCGTGATTGTGCCACTGTACTGTAGCCTGGGTGACAAAGTGAGATGCTGTCTCAAAAGAAAAAAACAGAAGATCAATCAGAAAAAACAAATGTAGCCTGGAGTTGAATCTGGCTCTCAGGTGTTTGGTTTGGCCTGCACATTGTTTTAAAATGGCAAATTAGTTGCCAACCCTCAAATAGGAGATTTCATATATAAGGCAGACTTTCCTTGAAAAAAATGTGAAGATCTGGCAACGATGACTTAGGTTTCTGTATGGCAGCAATTGGTAAGAGCTGACTAGTTGCTGCCTCTATGAGCATGTGCACTCTCTCTCTCTCTGTGACACACACACACCCTCCTTCTACTTTCTTCCCCTCGCCTCCAGCTTTCTTCACTCACTCACATGGCCTGCCCAACTCCTGTAACCATTTGTGTTTGCAAGTCCTGGGTAAAATGTAGGTTTTTCCAAGGTTTGACATCAGACTGTGGTGAACAATCTGTGAATGACAAATGGTAAGTGCAGTTGTGATTAGGGCTATCTATTCCTTTGAGGAACCGTTTTTATGCCTGTTTCTCTGAAGAGAATAATAATTTGATGAAGAAAAGACTGAGTCATACCCTAGTCAGAACTATATTCTCTTTCCAACTTTTTTGCATGTGCATGCATGCACGGGCACGCACACACACACACACACCCCCCTAAAGAATTTCTGACTCACTGTAAATTGGTATTGGTGAGTCTCTGGGAGCCACCCCATAGCAGATAGAAAATGGAAGGTTATTTCTTTTGTGCTCTTTTTATTCTCTAGGTGTTAGGGAAATGGAACACTCGGGATATTTGAGATCTGTCTCCCATCACGACTGTCCCTGAGGGAGCCTGCCCTCTCTCATCCTCAGTGAGGGAACCCCTCCCCTGGATGCTGAGTGCCCTTCTTCTTGCCTTCTCAGGGATGGCTTTGCAGGTCTGCCCATCTCTCTCCTGCATTGTCAGTCTTTCCTCCCCTACTGGCTCCTTCCTCTCAGGCTACAGATGTAGTCAAGCCTTTCTCATCCTGTTAATAGCATAGTAATGGAAAATGAGCAGCATGAGTTAGCCATGTGCCAGATACTAAGGCATTTTCTCCTGTAATCATCAAAACAGCCCTATGAAGTAGGTGCACTTATTGTCTACATTTCACAGAGGAAAAAACCAAGGCATAGAAAAGTAACTTGCTCAAGGCCACAGAGCTAGTAAGTGGCATAGCTAGGATCTGAACCCATGCAATGAGCTTCTGGAATTTATTCTCGGTAGTGACTCTGTCCGCCAGGGCTAGGACTAGGGTGGAGGCCAAGTGCTGAGACTGCATTTGCACAACTCTGAGAGAGAGCACATGTTCTCCTAGGTGTTCCTTAGGCACCTTCCCCCAGCACTGGCCCTGATATTCACCCATCTCTCAATTTTACCTTCCATCTCACTGTTGTCTTGCTTTTCTCCTCCTTTTCACAATCAAGCTTCTTGAAAAACTTGCTTATATTCACTTTTTGTATTCCCTCGCCTTCCATTCACTCTTTCATACGTAATGTCGGACTTTAACTCCACCCTTCTTCCGAAACTGACCTCCTACTTTCTCATGGACTTCCCTACCTCTTTCATAGAGTTTTCTCTTACCTTGGCTTACCTGGCAGCTCCCACTCTCCACCTCCCAGTTCTCCTACTTCTCTAAAATTATTTTCTTTTGTGGATCCTCCAGGGCCTTGTCCTCCTTTGTCCTCACATTTTTTTTTTTTTTTTTTTAAATATGGGGTCTCACTGTCACCCAGGCATGATCACGGCTCACTGCAGCCTGGACTCCTGGGCTTAAGCGATCCTCCCACTTCAGCCTCCTGAGTAGCTGGGACCACAGGCATGTACCACCATGCTGGCTAATTTTTTAAATTTTTTGTAGAGACAGGGTCTCACTGTGTTGCCTAGGCTGTGTCCACACATGAAATGCTCATACTTCTAATTGGTCTTGCTCCACTTTTTCTTTTCTGTTCCTTCCTTTCTCATTTCTTTTTTTCTGTCCATCCTTCTTTTTTTAATTCTTTAGTTTATTAACATGAACTCTCATCAGCTTATCCCTGGGTTGCTGCAATACTCCCCTAACTGCAATCCCAGTTGCCACTGGGTGCTGCTTTCACCTACTACTATTTTTGTCAGATCTCTCTTTCTAAAGCACAGCTTGGATTATGGTTCTGTCCAGCTCAGAAATTATCCATGGCTCTCAGTCACCTACAAGATGAAGCCTGAGCTCCTAGCCTGGTACCCCAAGCCCTTCAGGAGCAGGCACCATCCTTCCTATCCAACTTTATTGTTCAAGACTACCAAGCATACATCCCTCTCCTTCTTGGGTCACATTGTTTCTTTACTGTGCACAACTATGCCCTCCTGTGGCCCTTACTGTTTGGAATGTTTATCCTTCTGTCTATCAGAAAACTCAATTCATCCCTCAAATACTATTTATCCAGTTGAAGTCTCATTATTTGTACACTATTGTCTCTAAAATGTGAGCTCCTTCTTCTCTGAACTCTGTTAAAACAAAGAAAACATCTAGCAGAGACTTAATATGTATCAGGCACTGTCTTTCTCACTTATTTGTCTTTTAAGGTAGGTATTATAACCCCCATTTTGCAGGTGAGGAAACTGAAGTTCGGAGGAGTAGAGTAACTTGCCCAGTCACAGAGCAAGGAAAGACAGAGCCAGGATTCAAACCAAGTCTGTCTAAGCCCGAGGATCATGTTCTTTCTAGGGTTCCATTGGGTTAGGATTTATTTGAACTGAAAAACCCAGGGTCTTGTTTCCCTCTTCATATAAACAGCCAGCCCATTTCTGAAGCAAGGGCAGTGGGGCCTCCAGGTGTCAGAGCAGGGTGTGTGCAGGGTGTGGTGGTCCTGGTGGGCTCACGAGCTGCACTGGAGTAAGAGGGCTCTGCTGTGTCTTTTCACTCTTCTGCTTCCTTGCTTTCCTTGCCTGGCGTTCAGGGAGATGGCCTCCTCAGGAATCTACAAGCTGGATGATGGGAAGCCTTACCTGAACAACTGCTTTCCAGCCAGAAACCTGCTTCGCGTGCCAGAGGAAGGTCAGGTGACTTCTCAAGTTGATACCTTTTCCTCATACCTAGCTCCTGCTTTAGACCATCTCACACCTACTTGTTCTTCTCCAACTCCTTCACTACTGTTCCCTGCTGTACCCAGTCCTTCCCCCTCCAGTCCTAGTAGCCTCCGTGGGACTTCTAAAGTGCACATTTAACCACAGTGCCCCTTCTGTTCAGTGACTTCTCATTGCTAACTCCTTTAACTGGCATTCTGTGTCATTCTGAGTTTAACCTGCTCTTACCCTCTGCGACAACCCATTTCCTCCTTTATGCTCTATTCTACGGTGCTCGCTTTTCACATAGCTTTTTTATTTGCCCTGAATGTTCCAGCCCTCATTCTTGTTAGCCAAACTCTTCCCATCACACAAATCCCAGCTTTCCTTCTACTTCTTCCAATAAGCCATGTCTGACTACCCTAGTCCTCAGCACCCATCCTCTCGTGAGCTGTCTTCCTGTCTGTATTTCTTATTTGGTGAGTGATTATAGTCTGCCAAACTCCTAAATAAAATGGCTTAAATTTGACTCTGCTAGGTAGATTTTCAAGTATTTATCTAGTCAAAAAATTCCCCGGAGCAGGGAATTGCTGTAATAAGAACCCTATAGGTGGAACACTAAGTATGGGTTCTCTGGATTCGATTAGTTGCTTTGAAAGGGTAGGGCAAAGGAGAAGTACACCTTGTTTACTCCAGATGTTGTAACTTGTTGGTCACTCTGTAGATGGAATATTGGAAGAACCTTCTCTTCCTGCCTGTCCTTCCTGCTTCTCTACAGTGATTTTGTTTTTCACACAGAGACTTTCCCTGGCCACCTACCTATCAGACACCTTCAAATGGAGCTATCAGTGTGAACTCATAGTTTATCTCTTTGTCTCTCTCTCTTTCTCTCGCTCGCTGTCTCTGTCTCTCTCACACACACAGACACACAAAGATGGATAGCTACAGAAATAAATATAGTTGTATATATCTATATGTCCTAGTGTACATATGTGTATTTCCCAGTCCACTGACAGCAATGACACCTCAGCAGCAAAAAGCATACATAGTATCTACATCTTGGTTTCTAAATACCATTCTCCAATGAAAACAGCATGGGCTTCTTGGAGAAATAGCTGTTTGCAGGACTAGGGCAGAAAAAATACAAGTTGAGTTGGAGTATCTTGTGGTGCCAGAAGTAAAGAAGTGCTCAGAAAAATAATGGGGCATGTTGAAAGGACACAGCTGACTTGAAGGTGCTCCCAATCACCAAAGGTAGGACAGTTTGAGCAATGAAATAAATAATGGCAGAATTAGGTTGTAGACCATGGAACAACAAATATTCATGAGTCTACTAATATAAATGAATACTTGAATATGTAAATATGTGGGGGAAACAAAATAGCTCTTTCTTTTCTTTTTTTTGAGATGGAGTCTCTCTCTGTTGTCCAGGCTAGAGTGCAGCGGTGCAGTCTTGGCTCACTGCAACCTTCGCCTCCCAGGTTCAAGTGATTCTCCTGCCCCAGCCTCCTGAGTAGTTGGAATTACAGGCACTTGCCACCATGCCCAGCTAATTTTTGTATTTTTTATAGAGATGGGGTTTCACCATGATGGCCAGGCTGGTCTCGAACTCCTGACCGCAAGTGATCCACCTGCCTCGGCCTCCCAAAGTGCTAGGATTACATGAGCCACCACTCCCAGCCAGCTCTTTCTTATAGTAGAATTCCAACTAGAAAATGTAGAAGGAATGAGGGAAATAGTCACTATTCAAACACTACAGTAATAATTTTTGTAGGTAAGAACCATTATAGGATGTTGCATTAGAGTTCTTCAGAGAAACAGAACTGGTAGGAGATAAACAGGACTAGTAGGAGATAGGTAGGTGGGTAGACATATTTTTTTTTTTTTTTTTTTTAAGGAATTGACTTTATGTGATTGTGGGGGATGCAAGTCTGAAATTTGTAGGGCAGGCTGGCAAGCTGGAAACCCCTGGGGAGGAGCTGAAATTGTTGTGTTAAAGCAAAATTTCTTCTTCCTCTAGGAAACCTGTTTTGCTCTTAATGTCTTTCAATTCATTGGGTGAGGGCACCCACATTATCAAGGATAGTCTCTTTAACTTAACATCAGCTTATTGTAAATACTAATTACATCTACAAAATACCATCACAGCAACACCTAGATTAGTGTTTGATTGAATAACTGCATATTATAGCTTAGCAAAGTTGATGCATAAAATTAACCATCATGGATACTAGAATAAGTGAGTAAAAGTATGATGAGAAACAGGATATTTACATAGTTTCTTTTTTCTCCTGTTGGTCTCCTGACATGCTCTGAGCCTTCCTTTCTGGTCTTGTTAGGGATTTTGGCACCAACTCAGGCTGAGGTCCCTAGCAGTCAGGCACATGAAGATAGGATAAAGTAGAAGCAAAGTCCATGCCCCAGATGAGGGCAGCCCTGGGAAATGGGGTACATGGAGTATCAGTCCCATAATGGAAATGGGAAATGGCTCATATGAGATACAGGACAGGAACTGCATCCAAGAAGCAGGATGGGCAGCAGTGCTGTATGAGCTGGGGCAAGTCCCTGAGGCAGGGATAGTGGGCTTTCCCAGAAGATAACCAGTGGTTAGAGGCACAAAGCTTGTTCCCACAGCACCCCTTGTATTATTATTATACTATTGTATATAAGATGTTATGTATTATATTATTATGACTCCTTTGAGTTAGGGCTTCCTTTTTATTCATTCTCATACTCCCAATTCCCAGCATAAAGTAGATGCTCAGAAAAGATAGGAATGGATGACTGTGTGGGCAGGGGCTATAGGACAGAGTTCATTCAGTCATTTGTTCAGCAACAGTCACAATGTGGTAAGCTCTGTGCAGGCCTTGGGAATACTGAGATGAATGAGTCAGATAAAGTCCCTGCTATTCCAGAGCTTCCGCTCTAGAGAGGGAAACAATGAATAAGTGAACAAATAAAAGAATTACAGATTGCAATGAATACCATGCCATAAATAAACTGCTGGTGCAAGAAAGAACAGATTCCAAAATATGTTATGATTTTTGTTTGGTGGGCTTACTAGTGAACCTCATATTCTTTTTGCTTATGCACAATTTAAAATTCTTTCTACAGTAGACATGTATTATTAGGTTTTTTTTTTTTTTTTTTTTAACGCAAACTGTCCTACATTTTCTTATTGTGAGTTTCTAACAGCATCTTTTCTGTATACTGATAGAGGTTTGAGAAGATGGAACCCTTGAATTGAGGTCACACATTAGGCATTACTCAAGAGATGACCAGTAGAAGAGTAACTGGAATGCATGAGAAAGAGCAATCAGCTCTACTGAGGGGCAAAAGGGAAGACTTCACAGAACAGGAAATACTTGATCTTAGTTTTTGAAGGAATAATAGAATTTGGAGATAAAAATGTGAAGGAAGGAATTGGGCAAGTCATTCCATCTCCTTTTGTCGCAGCCTTTTCATCTATAAAATAATGACAATAACATGTTTTTCACTGGGTTTGGAGGTCAATTAAATGACATACCTAAGTAGATATCTCCCCTACCCTCAGCTGCAGTCCTGTGTCTGGTGCATGTTAGGTAATCAGGAGCTAGTTTGGGTTTTAGTATTATAAACAAAGTCTATAATTGCACTCGTTGTAACTTTGGAGTTTTCCCCTTTTCACTGTTCTAATTTTCTCAACAGGCCAAGGACACTGGTTAGTGGTTCAGAAAGGTAACCTCAAGAAGAAGCCCAGGGGTTTGGTTGGAGCACAAGCTGAACGTCGGGAAAGCCTGAAGGTGACTTCTTTTGAGTTCAGGGGGAAGAAAGGGTCTCGGCGGGAAAATCAGGTGGACCTTCCTGGACGTATCCTGGACCAGGCTTTTCTGGTGAGAGTAAATGCATCCTGGAGTGGCCGGCACATTAGCTAGGGTGCGGAGGAAGTAGGGAAGGATTTACCCTGCTCTGGCACAGCTACCCCCAGTCTACTCCAAACTATTAGAGTGATATTGGCAAATTGAATACAGCCAGGATAATGAAGGGACCCAAAAGTTTCTTGACATGTGAAGCTTTCTTGACAGCTACCTAGTAAGATAGGTATTGTCATCCCTTTTGTGTTGTTGCCATTGGGCAGTTGGGAAAACTGAGGCTCCAAGAGGTAATTTGCCTTGGCTGAGGTTCCACAGCTAGTAAATGGCTGATCCAGGATTAGAACTCTGGTCTACTGACTCCAAAGCCTGTACTTTTACATTATATGAGGTAAAAACTCTTACTAAGTTGGAGAGGCAAAGGAGCAGGTCAGGGGAAACAGTCAATTGAAAATTGCATTCCAGCACCTAGTAGGGTTGAGAGATTCCTGCTCTGCTCATTGGGGCAATCTCTACAGGATCGAGTGGGACTGGGGAGATCCTGCTCTCCCACAGCCTTTGTCCTTTGACTTTAGTGTCTGGCTGAAAGCTAGGGGAGCTCACCAGATACTACTTAGTGCCCGGGGCAGGCTTTACAAAGAGGACTGGGGTGGCTGTGTTGGAAACCAGCCAGGTAGTTTCACGTCTGCTCTGAGAAATGCCTCAGTGGCTTTGCTAAGAAGGATGTATTTTGTAAATCAATATTAATGTGCCGTCCAGTTCTTATAGCTCCCTAAGAACTCCCTGGCTGCCTGCTTTGTTTCCAGATTCTGCTGTGGTTCCCAAGAGATGGGTGTTTGCATAGATCAGATGTTGAAAGAGACCTTTGTTGGTTTCATCTCACTTCAAGTGGGTAGTATAAGCTTTTTGCAGTCCTGTGGAATCAGTTTCATTATTATGTCCACTTCTCATTGGGAATGAGGAGGACTGAAATAATAATACTGAGAAGGGGCAGAAACACTTCCCATAGTGGCCTTTTTTTCTTCCATTGTTTCCAAATACTTATACATTCCCACATTCAATAAATATGACTTTTGCCACTGTGGGAGGCAGGAGCAATAGGGATGTTTCTCAGAGTTATGGGGTATCCACTCTGCCTATTGGATGGTTCCACTTGAATGTTTCATTGACAGTTGAATTACAGCACCAATGCTCCTACTCCAAATCCCAAAACAGATCTCTTTTCCAGTATCTACTTTACTGTCTCTGTTGGCACTACTATCTACCCCATCGCCAAGCCAGTACCTGAGGTTTTCCTTGACATTTGCCTCTCCCACACTGTCCCCACCCCAACTTTTACCAAGTCCTGGCACTTTTACAAAATAGTTTTCAAATCTGTTTTCTCGTCTTGACTGTCATGACCCTCATCTGGGCCACCATCATCTCTTATTGGACTAATTCAAACGTTTTCTATCTGTTGTGAGCCAATTAGGATGCTTTTATTTCACCTAAAAAGCCAGAGGCGTTGGTTAGGGTAGATTAGTTTACTGGATTAATGATGTCTTGCAAGGCTTCTGTCTTTCTACTGTGCCATTTTACATGTTACCTTGTCCTCTTGGACTGATTGCCTTCATGATCCTGAGATGGCTGCAGCAATTCTGGTCATCACATACAGAAGATAACATCCTGAAGTAGAGAAGGGATTGCTACTGTCTAATGTCTTTTCAGAAGTAAGAAAATGCTTTCCAAAACCGGTCCCCCTCCCCAACACCAAGCAACCAGTATCTCATTATCTAGACCTATGTCACATGCCCAAACAGTTATGAGTTAGGGGAATGAGACCTCCATGATTGGTTTATACAGATCAAGACTTACTGCCTGGAGCTGTGGCTTAAGAACATTCCATTTGGAGAAATGTGAATAACACCGGTGTTCTTTAACAAGGAAGGAGTAGTGGTTATTAGGAAAGTAATTAACCAATCTGGTACATTGGTCTTTCCCCTTCCTCTCCTGTCTTCTCATCTACGTGATGTAATCTGTCTGATATGTCTATGTGTAGCTGACGTTACAATTTTTATAAAATTACTATCAGCCCCCTACTAAAAATCTGCTTTCCATTTGTTGTAGGATAAAATCCACGCTCCTTTGCAGAGCCAGCGTGGACTCATGACCTAATGGCCGTCTCACTAACCTTATCTTGTTTTTCATCCTCTCAGAAGCACCTTGCTTTTTCCTGCCTTGGTAGACTTCATAATCCCTACTACCCACTTTCATGAGACCTATTTAGCTCTTAGGTCTCTGAAATATTACTTCCTCAAGTAAATATTTCCTCATTCAGACTGAGGTTAGGACCTCCTGTTATATCTCTTATAGCATCTTGAATTTCTCCTTTAAAATATTTATCATATTTATAAATACATACTTGCTACTTGGCTTCCCATGACACTGTAAGCTCTATGAGGTTATGGAATGTCTCTGCTTTTTCTTCATTGTCTTCCCAATGCCTTTTAGTGCCTAAACATAGTGGGTACCATAAATAAATAATTAGCAAAAAAAGAATGAGGTTTGATTAAATATAAATGGAAGCTCCAAAGCTAAAATTTACCTCTAACTTTTAAATTATGTCAGGTGACATATGGTAGTCAAAAGTGCGTAGAGTTTAGTGATTACAGATTTGGATTAGTAAGATCTGTCACTTGCTAACTGTGGTACCATTTTTTGGCAAGGCACATTACCTCTTTTAACCTTGTTTTTCTCATTAAAAAGGGGAGATAATCTTACTTATGTCAAAGGGCTTAGTTAGGATTAGAAGGAAGTTTGTTAATGTATTCAGCAAAGCATATGGCCCAATTTAGTGTTTGGTAAATATTTGGTGAATGAATGGATGAATAATGAATGAATGAATGAACAAGCAAACAAATTATGACAAGTACAAAAGATTGCCCAAAAAGAGAAGGCTGAACGATAATAGATTAAACTTTGTAGGGGCCTTAAGAGCCAACTCTTTGTATTATGTTCCAGCTAAAGCACCACTGTGTGAGGAAGCCATCAGATCTGTGCACTGTTAATGTCAGTGGCCTGAAGTTCTCCAAGGTGAGGTCTGCCAGCAAAGATGTGATTGGGGTGAGCCAGACTTGAGATGGTGCACCTGTCTGTTGTGGTTTGTCTCTTGCACCTCCAGAGTCCATAGGGACTGGAAATCTGGTCACATAGAAGGAGGGAGAGGAGGGTCAGACAAGGATTTATTGGGTAGAAACAATATTCAGACACAAATTTTTGCTACAAATTTTATATTGTCCTTGTCCCATTTGACATGAATTAAAGAAAGTTGCCTTACGGGCCAGGCACGGTAGCTCACATCTGTAATCCCAGCACTTTGGGAGGCCGAGGCAGGTGGATCATGAGGTCAGGAGCTCAAGACCAGCCTGGCCAAGATGGTGAAACCCCATCTCTACTAAAAATACAAAAAATTAGCTGGGCATGGTGGCGGGTGCCTGTAATCTCAGCTACTCGGGAGGCTGGGGCAGAGAATTGCTTGAATCCCGGAGGCGGAGGTTGCAGTGAGCCAAGATCGTGCCGGTGCACTCTAGCCTGGGTGACAGAGCGAGACTCTGTCTCAAAAAAAAAAGAAAATTGCCTTATGAAACTGGTTTCGAATTTGCCATGTAATTTTGTGGGTACATAATTCATTGTGTGACACTGAGTTCCCATCACAAGAGCCTACAAAAGACATTTCTTAAGTTTCAATGCCAGGGATTGTAATGGTTTTCCCAAGAAGCTGGTTCATTCCTAACTTACAGGTGCTGTGACTCATGCAATGAATCATGTTTCTTTCTTTGTGTTGGCTTATAGGCAGCTTGGAGCCATATTTGTTACCCACCATTAGCCAGTGTGTATACGGGATATTATAACATACATCTTTGGCATGTAGGCTTTCGTGGCATACCAAGAGAGATTACTTGTATAAACCATAGAGTAGAGGCTCTAACCCACAGAATGGCCAAGTTTGTGGTAGAGCAGACTGCTCCTTTAACAGGGTTCTGCTTCACTTCATTTAGTACTCATGTTTTCAGAATTGAGTTACTTCGGGACAGGTTAGCCATAGAAATATATTCATCTTGTGGCTAAGAGGCCGTCCATTCTAGGCCAGCACATGGTCCTGGAGATTATAACATATAGTTCACATATAACAGTGAGACAAAGTCGTAGAAGAAGATTTCAGAGGTCTCTGTTAATTCAGCTTGTGAGGGCTACAACATGGCTGGCCAAAGCTCAGTCCCCTCATTGGATACCATCTGTTCTTCTTTTACTTATTCACTCACCTGCTCACCAAACATTACTGAGGCCTGGTGTGTCTCTGTGCTATTTGCTGGAGGGTATAGAGGTGGCTCAGACACTGCCTACCCTCTGGAGCATATAGTCCAGTAGGGAGGGAGGAGGCTGGGCTTAGATGGATGTGGAGTTAGACGGGACTAGCTAATGCAGCCAATGAGAGAAACACGAGAGTGCTGAATATGACCTCAGAGGACAGGCCCCTGACTCAGCCTTACACAGGAAACACACCCTGGAGAGGGTGGTAGCTTAGCTGAGACCCACGGGATGAGTGGATGCTTGCTAGCTTTGTGGTTAAACCATAAAGGAAAATGTCTGTGAAATTTAATTAAAAATATCTATCTAACAAAAGTTACCATAAACAAAGGTAAAAGATAAGCTGAGGCTAGGATAAGATATTAGCAAGTAATATAACCAAAAGGTATTAGGATCCAGAATATGTCAAGAGCTCCTACAAAACAATAGGAAAAAAGAGAAACCCAGTAGAAAAATAGACAATAGATAAATATGTTAGTATACAGAAGAGGAACTTGAAAGGCCAGCAAATATAGGAAAAGATACTCAGCCTCATAAGTAATCAGGAAAATGCAGTGCCTTTTTATAATAATCAGACTGGAAAAAATTAAAGTTTTATAATGCCAGTTGCAAGGATTTAAAGAAATAGAACTTCTCATACACTGCAGGTAGGACTATAAATTGTTTTAACTACTTTTGAGAACAATGTGGTACCATCTCATAAAGCTGTGTATTCCCCACAGCTTGATAGGAGTATATCATTAAAGAAACTCTTATGATGAGGAGGTGTGTATTAGAATATTAATTATATCATTGTTTGTAATAAAATTTGGAAACAGACTAAATGGGAATGAATAAACTTGCAATATATTCAAACAATGGAATATTGTACAGGAATTAAAATGGTTGAACTGGGGCCAGGCGTGGTGGCTCATGCCTGTAATCCTAGCAATTTGGGAGGCTGAGGTAGGAGGATCACTTGAGGTCAGGAGTTTGAGACCAGCCTGGCCAACATGGTGAAACCTTGTCCCTACTAAAAATACAAAAATTAGCCGGGCATGGTGGCAGACACCTGTAATCCCACCTACTTGGGAGGCTGAGGCCGGAGAATTGCTTGAACCCAGGAGGTGAGGTTGCAGTGAGCCAAGATTGCACCATTGCACTCCAACCTGAGTGACAGAGCGAGACTTTGTCTCAAAAGAAAAGAAAAAAAAAAAAAGACCGAACTAGAACCACATCTGTCAACATATGTAAATTTCAAAAGCTGCATGTATCGACACAGGTAAATCTCAAAAACAGTGTTGAGTGAAAAGGCAGGTTGCAGAATGATACCTACAATATTATTGCATTTAATGTAAAGTTTTAGTATCTGTATCTAGCATTATATATAGTTGATAGATACACACACACGTGTGTAATATAAGTATAAAAAAGGTATGGGAGCTGAGTGCAGTGGCTAACACCTGTAATCCTAGCACTTTGGGAAAAGTGATTATTGTAAAAAGGCACTGCATTTTCCTGATTACTTATGAGGCTGAATATCTTTTCCTGTATTTGCTGGCCTTTCAAGTTCCTCTTCTGTATACTAACATATTTATCTATTGTCTATTTTTCTACTGGGTTTCTCTTTTTTTTGGCTGAGGCGGGTGGATCACTTAAGCCTAGGAGTTCGAGACCAGCCTGGAAATCATGGCAAAACCCCATCTCAGCTAAAAATACAAAAAAGAATAGCCAGTCTTGGTGGCGTGTGCCTGCAGTCCTAGCAACTCAAGAGGCTGAGGTGGAAGGATCACCCAAGCTGGGGAAGTCAAGGCTGGAGTGAGCCCAGATTGTGTCACTGCACTCCAGTCTGCACAATGGAAGTGAGACCCTGTCTCAAAAACAAACAAACAAGCAAACAAACAAAAACTACCAACTATGGGAATGATAGTCTCCAATTCAGGATAGCTGTTATGGGATTAGTGAGGGGATACATGGACGGGGTGGTAATGGTGGTGGTTCACCCTATATAATATTTTCTTTAAGGAAATTTAAAGCAAAGACAGAAAAATATTCAGCTGTATTAAATACATACATCTGGATAGTGGTGATATGGGTCTTCAGAGTGTCATTCAGTATACTTTTCTGTACATTTGAAATGTTTCATAGTGGAAAAAAGGAAAACGCTTACAGCACTCAAGTGGCTGCTCTTGTGCTAAGGATGTCCCTTATTCCTTTAGGTGTTTGTTCCTTCTGACAGTGGCCCTGAAGCTTCAGCAAGGCTTTTAGGCAGGGAACTAATCTTGTCGATTTTTTTTTTTTTTTTTTTTTTTCCTGAAATGCTTTCCTACAGGCTAAGGAAAATGACTTCAAGCATTTTCATTCTGTGATTTATATCAATGCCTCAGAAAACCTGCTGCCTCTAGGTAAGCTTTTTCTTTCTTGAAAGCTCTCTTCCTCCTCTTAGCCAGCACAGCCATTCACAGGTCTGAGGATTTGTCTATCTATCCATCCATGATTGGCCGCACATCTCTTTTTTGGGGTACAATAGGCTGGGTCCTGGAGAGCATAAAGACCTCTATTCCAGTCCTGCTCTGGCGCTACCTACTTAGAACATTTTTCTGTGATCTGCTACTTTTCTATCTGTCAATGGGGGTAATTCCCTTCTTTTTTTCCTCCCATTGCAGGATACCTCACAGGCTCATATGAGATGGGTGTATAAAAATGTTTCTAAGCCTGTAAAGTGCTCCTGTGTGAGCATAAAGCCTTCTGTTATTCAGCAAATCCACAGCGACCCCTGCTGGGTATTAGGACTATGTGAATATTTGGCTTTTAGAAATGAGTGCATCCAGTCCTGCTCTGGTGAGCTTGTGGTTTGGTGAGAGAGATGGACTCAGATACAGATAGTTAGAGCAGAATGAGGGGAGAGCAGTGAAAGAGAGAATCAGGAAATATTATGCAAGCATATATGTGGGACTTCAAGCCAGGCCAGAGTGTCAGGAGGAACTTCTGAGAAGAGGAGCACCTAAGCTGAGACCAAAAAAATGAATAGGAGTGATTCAGGAACTAGAAGGTAAGAAGGCATTTCTGGCTGCTGGAGCAGATGTGGAATGGCAGCACCTGATCAGGAAGACTGAAGAGGTTTTGTATGTTTGCCAGGGAAGCATGTGGGGGACAAATGAAACTAGAGAGATTGGCAGTGACTGGATTATCAAGGACCAGGAGTGAATTGGACTTAGTGCTACAGGTGAAAGAGAGCCTTGGAAGGGTTTTAAATAGAGAAGCTCAGTGGCAGTTGTGAGGAGAGTGGATTATAAGATAAGAAGAAGATGGAGGCCAGGAAACCTGGGAGATTATTTCAGGTTTTTAGGGGAGTGGAGATGAGGCCTGAGCCAGGATTATGACAAGAAGCATGCAGAGGATTGAGAAGAGAGAGAGAGAGAGAGAGAGAGAGAGAGATTAAGATTGGTTTAGAAGGAGTAGAAACCACAGGACTTGGTAACTGATAGACTGATAGGGATGTAAGGAGAGGGAGGAATCAAGGGGGCATTTCACTGAGACAGGGCACAGCACACTAGAGAAAAGGCAGGTCAGAGGGAAATAGGATAAGTTCAGTTTTGTTGCACTGAGTTTGAAGATTGTTTTCAAAGAAGCATATGATGAGGTCCTGCCCTTTAGGAGACAGGGTGTTCTGTCAGGAGCTTGGGCTTGAAATACAAAGGCCAATAGGTATATGAAAAGATGTTCAACCTCACTGATAATTACAATGGATCAAGATACTGTTTTCTGCCTGTCAAATATTGGCAGAAGTGAAAAGGGCTGATGACAGCCAGCATTGGTAGGGAAATGGATATTCTTGCATTGAACTGTGGCAGTACAGTCATTGATGTAACATCTTGGAGGTAATTTGGTAATGTTTCTTAAAATTTAAAATAGTCATTGCCTTTAATCTAGTAGCTTTACTTCCAGGAAATTATTCTATAGAAACACACTCGTACAAGGCTGCTCATTGGAAACATCCAGAAATACTCACAAAGCAGCCTTTATTAGGTTCTACTGAACATTCTGACTTACAAGACTACCATGGGCTATATTTAACATCAGGTTCACTTAGAAGGCTCTAAGTAATTCCACACAGAATGCCAGTACTGCCAGCATCAGGAGTTTCTCTTCAGTAGAGTTCCCAAAGCCATCCATGAGGCATTCTTTGTGCCCCTCCTCCCGACCCCCAGTGTCAGCTCGGGTACAAGACAGTGAAACTGTCATTGGGTGGATGCAAAAGCCACCCTGGCTTAGAAATCTCATTCGCCACAGGAGCCAATATACATTGAAACACTTATAGGCATAGCTCCTAGAGTTTCTGCAAAGGATATGTCCAATTATAGGAATCACTACACATAGGGAAGCCCAAAATTATGGTGCCCCTTTCAGGCGTCTATCATTCATTTACAGTTTCTCCTAGCCCAGATGTAATTTACCAACCTAGGGTGATTTTTACCACAAGTGATACTGCCTGGAAATGCAGTTACTATACCATTGGTTTCAGGTTACCAGAGGAACAGGGCTAGAAAAAGTTCAGTTCTCATTCAGAGAGAGAAACTTTTATTCATATAGTTCCTTACCTTTTATTCATATAGCCTAAAGGCTATCAATAGGGAAATGGATTAGTAAACTAGCATATATCTATACAGTAAAACATCAAGAGACAGTAGGCATATCTATATGTTTTGACATGAAATAATCTTTAAGTTATATTGTTAAGGGAAAAAGCAAGTCAGTACAATGTGTACAGAATGACTCTATTTTTGTTAAAAGAGGTATGTGTGTGTATTTTGATATATACATGAGAAAAAGTTGAGTGCTATATATGCAACTTTTAATACTTGTCTCTGGATGTTGGGATTAAACAGAACTTTTTATTTTTCTATGATGTTTGTTTTTCTTAGTTATGTTTTAATTTTTGTAATCAGGATTAATAAAGATAATTTTTTAAATGTGCTTTGCTGTTGAGCAGACTTAGATTCAATCCTTGGCTCTTTCACTTACCAGCAATTTCATTCTGGCAAATCACTTAGTTTGGCTGAGGCTTAGTCAGCCATAGAATGGAAGTAGTAATCCCTATTTTTCTGCGTTGTTGGAGATTTAGAGGCCATGTATGAAGAGTACCTTATACAGTGCCTGGCCTAACCCAGTAGGAACACAGTAAATGGTAATTATTAATATCTTTCTCTTAAGTCCTTTACAAACTGCAGACTGTCTTTCTCCTCCCCATGTAGAGGCATTTCACACGTTTCCAGCCCTAAAGGAACTGGATCTCGCATTTAATGGCATCAAAACTATCTACGTGAAATATGGAGACTTTAAGTTATTGGAAGTAAGTTGGAGGTAGGAAGTTTTTGGTGCCCACCAAGTTCCCCTGTAAGGAATGAGTATAGAGCTTTACTGATTATAAGTGTTGGGAAGGGGCTTGCTGGGCCTGTACAGCCAGGCCCTTGCTTCATTGCTGGCCTCCAGGGAAGGTGGGGGTGGGGGTTGTAAGGGCAGTGATAGTGATGGAGGTGGTGGTGACGGTAGAAGTGGCAGCAAATAGTTGATACCAAAGACTTAACCATGGTGCATGGTCCTGGAAAATAAATGCCAAAGGTCATGTCCAAGGGAGTCTGTGCGGAAAAGTTTTAAAAACAGAATATTATAGGAGGGAGAGTTTTGAGGGGAGATCTGGATCTAGTGGGGGTTGAGGAGCCATGGAGCTTAAGAGCTAGGTGCAGCAGATTGGATCGGCTCAACTAGAGATATTATAGACTCATTCCAGAGTCTCCTTGTGGTCTAAGTGAGCTGAATCAGTCTCAGTGGCTGGGATAGAGCAGGCTATAGGCTTAGTCCATAACCTCGGAGATGAGTATGAATAGGGATTCAATGGCATCAGCAACAGAGTCTTGAACATTTGTACATTCACAGCTGTTCTTCAAACCCCAAATTAGAAAATACAGAAAATTTTGTTTGCATTCTTGGTTTTCTCCTAAATTTTCCCATAGCCATGCATTTTCTGCACATGTCCTCATAGTTCAAGTTGATTACTTCTTCAGCTTTCATGAAGACTTGTGGGTCACTTTTTACAAAGGAACAAAGCTTTGTCACTACCTGAGAGTCACTGCATATGTGGACAGTAAAGGACAACAGAGTTGGAGCCACGTGTGGGGCTGGGCATCTGGCCATGCTCACTCACTGAGTAATAGACTCTTCTCCACATGCTGGAGTAGAAGCGTTTCAGAGTCAAATCTCAGCAAAATGTCTGCACATCATGAACCTTGAGGTCGACCCCAAAGAGCTATTAACTTAAATGATTTCATCAGCAAACATCAAGGGTCAGCCATTCTTCACAAAAGCCTCACTTAACCTGTTGTTGTCAGTGAGGGGAACCTTCTACAAGAGTGAGTTTTTCAGAGTTGATGGCCTTCATATGCCAAAGCTTTAAAAGGTTTTAAGCTGTTGGAATAGCCATCTTCTTAAATTGGATTATATGTCTTTGCATTTTTAAAGCATATTCTGCTGACTGTAGTGGAACCTTCTCTCCATGGTCTCAAGTCATATTGAAGATAACAGTAATTTACTATGATTTGGGACAAAAGTAGTCCTCACACTTGTCCAGGAAGCAAAGCTCTTGAAAGTCGAATAAAATAGAAAGTTTACAACAACCGGTGCATTTTTTTTTCTGTGTTAATAACTATTTAATAGTAGATTTTGGAATAGACAGAAGGAAACAGGTTTCAGATGGTCTAGAGATACAGGGAGCCATGTCCCTGACCTTTTAGCCTGGGAGCTTCTTAAGAATTTCCATTTATTTGTTCTACTTTTTCAAAGAGTAGTCATTGAGCTCCTGTGTTGTGCATTGTACCATGCATCTTGTCTTCTTCCCCTACCATTTCAAACCTGTTTCAAGTGCCAGTGGGTTGAAGGGAGGAGGCATGACTATAGGCTCTGACCCCACAACTGACTAGCTTGGATCTAGTGATTGATCATGAGTGACTTTTTTGGAGGCCTTACTTTATAGTGTGATTGCATCTGATGAAGATGATTTATCCACAGACCTACCCTTACGAAAGGGTGTTTACATAAGAGAGCAGACCAAAGTTAAGATGCAGAATATAAATGAAAACAGGAAATCTCTTGCCCAGCCATCTGTTTTCATCTGTCTGTGATTTGCAAGGGCTCCCTAAGAAGAAGGATAAACCTGTCAAATATCCTGAATTTGCAGCTCACAGTAATGAATATTTTGATGTGTAATAAAACTTGATGTGACTCAACAGATGTAGTAGCCAGGTTAGGAGTCTTCTGTTCTTGTTTGCCAAAAAGGCTGCCCCAGGAGGAAAAGCCCAGAGTAGAATAATTCTTCAGGAGTCAATTTAGAAAAACTTAACTTGCCATGGTTTGATTCTCAGATTATAGATCTGAAGAAGGTTCAGCTGGAGCCCTGCCCTGGCAGTCAGAAGACCTTCTTTTGTCTTGGTTTTGCCAGTACTTTGCCATGCCTACCTGGCCAAACATTGTACCCTCTCTGGGACTAACATTTCCCCTCTGTAAATTCTGGGTCAGCTCTGAAATTCTGTGGCCTATGATTCTAAGGCTATTCATTTCTTTGAATTGCACTTAATTCTATAGAAAGCAAATTTGGATCCTACATTAAATAGTCAAAGCAGCTAGAATGAGGTCAGCAAACTTTTTCTGTACAGCAGGCCAGACAGTGAATATTTTAGGCTATATCAAATATATATGACAATATATATTTAGACAATAATATATGGTCATAAACTAATCATAACTAGTCAGCTCTGCTGTTGTATAATGGAAAACAGCCATAGATAATATGTATACAAATGAGAAATGAGGATGGCTGTGTTCCAGTAAAACTTTATTTATTTTAATTAATTAATTAATTTTTTGAGACAGTCTCACTCTGTCACCCAGGCTGGAGTAAGTGGCACAATCTTGGCTTACTGCAACCTCTGCCTCCTGGGTTCAAGCGATTCTCATGCCTCAGCCTCCCGAGTAGCTAGAACTAAAGGGGGGAACCACCACACCCAGCTAATTTTTGTATTTTTGGTAGAGACAGGTTTCACCTTGTTGACCAGGCTAGTCTCAAACTCCTGGCCTCAAGTGATCTGCCCACTTCAGCCTCCCAAAGAGCTGGGATTACAGGCATGAGCCACCATGCCCAGCCTGAAACTTCATGATGCTGACATCTGAACTTCACATAACTTACACATGAAACACACTCTTACTCTTTTTTTGATTTTTTCAACCATTTAAAAATGTAAAAATTGGCTGGGCAGGGTGGCTCACACCTGTAATCCCAGCACTTTGGGAAGCCAGGGCAGGAGGATCGCTTGAGCCCAGGGGTTCAAGACCAGCCTGGGAACAAAATAAGACCATGTCTCTACAAAAATTTAAAAAAAAAAATAGCATGGTTGTGCATGCCCGTGGACCCACAGGAAGCTGAGGCAGGAGGATCACTTGAGCCTAGCAGCTTGAGGCTTCAGTGAGCCATGTTCATACCACTGCCCTCTAGCCATGTTCACACCAGGGGTGACAGAATAAGATCCTGTCTCAAAAAGAAAAAAGCAAAAATTATTCTTAGCTCATGGGTTATACAAAATAGCAGTAGGCCAGGCCAGCTTCTGAGCTAGAACGCTAATGAAACAGCTCAGTATGGTTGGAATAGAGACTGAGACACAGTAGAGTGTAGTGATATGTGAACCTGGAGGGGTAGCAGAAAAGAGACTGGGGAGAACCTTGGAAACTTGCTGAGGAGTTTAAACCTTATGGAGAGTAGGGATTCATTGAAGGGTTTTAAGCTAAGTGGTAGGGTCAGAACTGCATTTTAGAAAAACCATTCTGGCTTCTGTATAAAAAATAGATTGGAGGGAACAAGTATGAGAGATATTAAGGAGGCAGATAGAATCCGTAGGCTGACTGTTCACACATGAGTATGAGGGAGAGAATGTTCCCCACCTCTTCCTGTGCTTATCTTGGGCACCTTTCCAGGTCTTCCTCCTGTAGGCTTCTCTGCTCCAGCCAAGTGGGATCACCTCATTGTCTGAACCCTCAAACCTTGGAATTTGCTCATGGTGGCATGAACTCGGTGCTTCTGTAATACTTGGCTAGTCGTGTCAAGCCATTTCTTATACCATGGACTTCAGTCATAACCAAACTATTCATGGTTCTCAGAACAAGCAAGGTTGCCTCCTGCCTCCTGTCTTCCATACATGCCACTTGCTGCCCTGAATGTGTCTTTGCCCTCAACAATTTGGTGAATACCTGTTGGTCTCTGAGGACAGCTCAGATGTTACCTACCCTGTGAAGCCTGTCCTGATCCCCTGGTAGAACTGACCATTTCCTTCCTTTGTGTCCTGATTCGTCTGTCTTCAGACATCTATCCCAGTAGCATTGCTACATAATGAACATATACATGTATTTAGCTGAGTAGGCTGGGAGCTCCTAAAGGGCAGGGATGGGTGCAAAGTAAGCCTTATGCATAGGGTTGAGGAATGAAAGGATGATGATGATGATGATGACAGCCAACATTAAGCATTTACTGTATACTAGACTCCAGGATAAAGGCTTTATTTACATAGGAACCACTTATTTCTACTTTACAGATAAGGAAACCCAGATTAAGTAATTTGCCTAATATCACATGGTTAGTCAGGACTTACGCCCAGGTCTGCAGAACTATCAATTAATTACTACAGCAGAGTCAGACCAAACCCAGTCCTTCTCTGATGGTAACCTGTAGTGTGTATATGTCTGACTATGTAATACTGATGTGGCTGACCAAAGACTTACTCCTGTACCAATTGAATTAGGCGCTGAAACCAACCCCATTCAATAGACTTCAGTGTATGTTGAGGAGGTGGGCACACGGAAGCACATAAGAAATAGGGGTGCATGAAAGGGAGCCAACTTGTATATATAGAGTCTACAGAGGCTTAGGAGAAGGAGAACAAATATTGGACAGATGTCATTTATCCCGATTTTCTTTGTCTCTGCAGAGAAACACAGTTTTCTGATTGACTCCTTGGCCCCTTGACCCCAGTCAACTATCTAATGAATCCAGAAGGCCAGTTAGAAGCTGGTTGACAATAGGGTGAAAATTTGGGTTTGTTGTCCTCATAAGCCAGTTTATTTCTTTTTATTTCTTATTTCTTCCTTCTTTCTTTTTTTTTTTTTTTGAGACAGAGTCTTGCTTTGTCACCCAGGCTGGAGTGCATGGCGTGATCTCAGCTCACTGCAACCTCTGCCTCCCAGGTTCAAGCAATTCTCCTGCCTCAGCCTCCCGAGTAGCTGGCACTACAGGCACGTGCCACCACACCCAGCTAATTTTTTGTATTTTTAGTAGAGTCTGGATTTCACCATGTTATCCAGGATGGTCTTAATCTCCTGACCTCATGATATGCCCACCTCTGCCTCCCAAAGTGCTGGGATTACAGGAGTGAGCCACTGAAGCCAGTGTATTTCAGCTCATTTTTTATGTGCAACTACTTTGCTCCAGGTCTTATGCTAACTTACAAGGATAGTGTTACAGTGGCATGGCACTTGACCCCACAGTCCTCCAAGTACCAGTTTATGATCTAGTCCACCACTGTGTGCCAAGCACTATGCTAGGCATATCCATATGCCAGATACCTGGCAGACTTGGATAAGTACCCCGAGTACCCTGAGAGCAGTTTAGATAAAGCAGTCAAAGTTAGGGGAGGTAGAGATTCCATCTGTCTGGGGAATTGAGAAGGTTTTACAAGGAGGCAACTTTTGAGCTGTCTTTTGGGGGCTTGGATTAGGATACATGGAAGAGGGGCATTCCCATTTAAGCAAAAAGTACAAGCAAAGATCTATAGGTGGATGAGGCAAAGAGCGGGGAGGAGTCTGTTTGCCCAGCACTACAGGATAAACAAAGATTTGTAGTGGCAAGTAAGGCTAGAAAACCGGTTGGGTACTGACTCTAGTAGACCTTTAATGTTAAAGGTGCAGGAGGGTTTTTTCCTGTGGGCAATGGGGCACTCTAGAAAGTAGTTCCCACATCATATATATGAGCATCATTGTCACACAGAGTGCTTATCTTCCCCATCTTTCATCTTTGCATGGCAGTTCTTGGACCTTTCCTTCAACAGCCTGACTGCGGAGGCCATCTGTGATTTGGGGATTCTGCCACACCTCCGTGTCCTGCTCCTCACAGGCAATGGCCTCACCTCCCTGCCGCCCAATTTGGCCGTCGCAGAGCAGTAAGTTCTATCTCCCGGAGTCCATTCTGTGTTTTGTGTATAAGTATCCAAGGAAATAACCCATAGCAGCTTGGAAGTGCCATAAAGACAGGCTGTAAGTGCTCAAAGCAGGGATAATGCCACCTACTGAAGCTCCCAGAAAGGCCACAGACACGTGCCCCCAATTTCCTGTGTGCTGTTAGGAGAGATCAAGATGTTTGGCAAGCCACTTTCCCTGCCTCTGACTGGTCATCTGTAAATTGTCTTGCCAGACAATTCTCCTTCACGAGCCTTCTGTGTCAGCTCAATAAGTCTGTTCCCTGGTCTCTAGATAAGCTTTGTGCATTCCCACTCTGCACCTTTGCTGAGACCATTCCTTCTGGCTGGTCCTTCCTCTCTTGATAGTAATAAAAACACGTATGTCGTACTTACAATGAGCCAGACACTGTACTCAGCATTATATATGTTAACTCATTAAATCCTCATAACAGCTATGTGAGGTAGGTCTCCTATTATTATCCACATTTTTTAGATGAGGAAATAAGTACAGACATTTAAGTAACTTGCCCAAAGTTGCGAAGCTAGTCGGTAACAGACCCAGGATTTGAACCAAGTCTGTCGGACTCCAGAGACCATACTCATGACTATTATATTATATTCTTATGTAGATTCTGTACATTTTCTAAGGCCCAGCTCAGACCTTCCTCCTTTCCCTACCAGGAGCCTTCTCTGACTGCTTTAGCCCATGCCTCTTAATCCCTTCTCTAGGGATCAGTTTAATTTAGTGTTTCCAGTTAATTTAATACTTAGCATATTCTATTGTGAGTTATGCCTAAATATATATGTGTATATATGTAGTAAGTTACTTAGATTTTATATAGTGATGATTGTGGTTGGTTAGTTACTCAAGGGGTTTGAGATAATAGTAGTGATCATTTATTAGGGGTTTCATTAGTTAGGGTTGTTTTGTTTGCAGGTAATAGAAGTCCAATTCAAAGTAGCTGAAACAAAAAGGGGAATTTATTGGTTCATGTATGTGAAAAATCAGGTGAATCTGCTGGATGCTTTGGCTGTATATAGGTGCACAGGATGTTGTCAGGTCTCTGTGTGCATCTCTATTTCTTGAGCATGTGTACACCTTCTGTTAGTCTGTTACTTGTTCTGTCATACACATGAAGACATCTTTGTTTTCCTTAGTGTTGGCTTCATTCTTTTTTTTTCTTTCAGTTTTATAACTTTATTTGATATAGTTGACAATCAGTGATTAGTTCTTGTCCACATCGACTGTCTGTAGTTTTTGAAAGTGGTAACAGGTACATAGGTAACCAAAGTATAGAGCTCATTTGGTGAATCTTCATCCTCATTATGTTTTCTGGACAACCGCACATGGGTTTGGCATGGGACATTCCTTATTCCTTTGGCCCAGACAGCCTTGTTGAGCCTGGTATCAATGCGCACATCTAGAGTTCCCATCTCCTTCATGGCAAATTTCTGAATCTCTTTGAGTGCTCAAGGGGCACGTTTCTTGAAGCCCACTCCATGGATGCACTTGTGAACGTTGATGGTGTATTCTCGGGTCACCACCTCATGGATGGCAGAATGGCCCTTTTTCTTCTTGCCACCCTTCTTCACGGGAGCCATTCTGCCGGGTCCTGGCTTCATTCTTAGATAAGCTTTCTCTATGAGCCTGTCAGGCTGTAGACAGAAATACAAAACCCACTTAAAATAGAAAAAAAACCCCACTTAAACAGAAATACAAAACCCACTTAAAATATTCTAAAAATAGAAGGGATTCATTGGTTTATCGATTGGTTTATTGATTTATTAATTCTTGGCAGGGAGAGATAATTGGTATTTTGTTATGGAAAGTTTTTTAACACATATAAAATTAGAGTCAATCATAAAATTGACTCCAGGTACCTATCACCCACAATTATCACCTGACAATTACCAATTATGGCCAATCTTGTTTCATCTATGCCCCCATCATGCCCCCTCCTGGAATATTCTTAAGAAAAATCTCAGATATATACAGCCATAAATGTTTCATATTATTTCATCTATAAATACTCCAGTATGTAGCTCTAAAAGGTAAGCACTCTTAAAAATCATACCCAGAGAACCATTATTCCACCTAAAATATCACCAGTGATAAAGAGAGGGAATTGGTTACATGGCTGTTAGAAGGGATGGAAGAGCTAAGTGGAGAAGAGGGGTATGGGAAGAACAAAAAGGAAGAAGCGTTGATAACCAGAGATCAGAAGCTGCATCACTGCTCAACTGAAGTCAACAAGTCTATATCCACTGCTGGGCTTTCAGGGAGGGTGTCACTGTAATTGTAGACCTGCTGAAGATGTGATGCCTCAACCAAGGCTGGAATCTCTGCCAATGCAGTTACCGTGGTTAGTACTGCCATTGCTGCTGCACTATCACTGCTGCTGCAGACAGAAATGCTATGAGAAGCCAAACAAGACAGTTGCTTCTCCCCAGCTCTGGCCTTCCAGTCTCTCATGAATTCCTTCTATTGGCGGTATCCAGCTAGTTGGAAAGGCAGTCTGGGAAGTGTAGTTAAGGAGGTGGCTCCAGCCCCCTGCAATACACAGAAGAACACAGAAGGAAGGGGTGAAGGCTGAGAGCAAACAGGCAGATAACTGGCACCATTCAACCCTTGGAACCCCAATATCTACTCTCCTGCTTCCCTCCATATTTAATTTCCATACAATAGCAACTGCACCATGCTTTTACCTAACATGAAGGAACTCTTCCTCTTACACTGAAGACACTTTCACCATCTCAAGAAGGATGAGACACAGTTCCATCAGTTACTGTAGCCATCGCTGGATGATATTATTTTCTCTTCTAAAGAAATTTATGGATATTTTATATCCTAAAAACTAAGTTGTAAAGTCAGTCACCACTAGCAGTTTAAGTGTGCATGCGAGTGCACACACACACACTAAGGAAGGAAGAAAATGCACATGAAAATATGCATAGTTGCTACAGTGATCATTTCTTAACTGGTCAGGAGGCCATAGTGAATATTCGTAAATCCTTTTTTCCGTCACCTATTTAATGTTCCTTTGTCCTCGTCCAGCACTTTGGCTGGTTGGGGTTCTTTAACTGATGTGGTCTTCTGAACCTTTACTTCTGAAGGGTCTGAGTCTTTAAAGGTCCTGCTTTTACTGGATTGCTGTATTTTTCATTAAAAGACTAAAAGACATGGAACTTCTTAGAGGAGCACTAGATAATACTGTAGTCCCAAAGATACTTTTTTTTTTTTTTTTACCTCAAGGTATAACGGCAATTATATTTATTTTTATAAACAGTATCAGTCACCTAGTCAGTAGAATGAACCCCTCTTTGTCTGACTATAGGTTCAGTGAAATGAGAAATGCAAGTGGCCAGTAGCAATCTTGACTTCCAGTTCAGTGGAACCATGATTGTGTCTCCTGGTAAAAGTACCTCCTTAGGAACTAAGACTTGTAAATCAGAAATGCCAAAAATTATAGAATGAGAAGCAAAAAATCTGCAAGTGGACTATTAGATATATTGTAAGAGGAGCTACTTTCATTTCCATTAATTCCTAGGCCCTTAGGTTATGGTTATGAGAAAAACAGTATCAGTTTTGGTTTCTGTGATACCCTATGCTGTTAAGTTAGGGTCCCAACTTTAACTATATCTATTTGGTATAGTAGATAAATCTTCAAAGACTATTTCACTAGAGGATTCTGAGAAGATGATAGAGTAGGAAGCACCAAGAGTGTGTCTCCTCATCTAGACAACAGTTTCATTGGCAGAATCAGTCTGATGTAACAATTTTGAAACTGTGGACACAAATAATCTTCACACTCTATTAAAAGTTTACGTCGGCCAGGCGCGGTGGCTCACGCCTGTAATCCCAGCACTTTGGGAGGCTGAGGCGGGTGGATCACGAGGTCAGCAGATCGAGACCATCCTGGCGAATGCAGTGAAACCCCATCTCTACTAAAAATACAAAAAAACTAGCCAGGCGTGGTGGTGGGCGCCTGTAGTTCCAGCTTCTAGGGAGGCTGAGGCAGGAGAATGGCGTGAACCCGGGAGGCGGTGGAGCTTGCAGTGAGTGGAGATCGCACCACTGCACTCCAACCTGGGCGACAGAGCGAGACTCCGTCTCAAAAAATAAATAAATAAATAAATAAATAAAAGTTTACGTCTTCCAGGGGAAGATTTAGATGACAAACTGCAGCTAATTTCAGTCAATTACAGCTCTTAACCCGGTAGCAGCTACCCATCCCCTAACTCCCAATCTCATGGTTCAAGTTTTAAACCTGAAAATTAGAATAATAAATATATTCGTTGGGTAACTCACATGCAGCCTGCAGAAGCCAGGGTGAGCAAAAAGATCCCTGTCCTCCAAATTTTAGAGATTTGTGCTGTGATCACTGATTGCTACTTCTAATCATTGAGGCACAGACAGAGAGGCACACAACCATTGTTGCACACACACCCATCCACAACTGTCGTAAGCCCTTTCTGCTCCAGCTGAAGAGACTTCCAGGGAATTTAAAGGATTTCTTTTCTTAATCCCCATTCCTTTCCCCCTCTTTTGGGAGCCAGACATTAAAGTCTGGGACATTTAAAAGCAGCTGCATATGCAGAAGAAATGAGAATGTCACCACATATACCCAGAGAAATGCACAGGCTTAGAAAAGACCTGAGAAGACCTTGCATTTACACCTCAGCCTAATCCTTGACACAGAGACAGCCTACAGTAATCAAATACAAAACAAAAAACAAAAACAAAAAAAACAAGCAAACCCTGGTAAAGGGGAGAATCTGATTTCTAGAGTTACCATATTAATAGATTCAAATATTCAGCTTTCAACAAAAAAATCACAAGGCATACAAAGAAACAGAAAAATATGGCCCAGCCAAAGGAAAAAATTAAGCAACAGAAACTATCCCTGAGAAAGGGAGGACTTACTAAAGACTTTAAAACAGCTGTCTTAAAGGTTTTCAAAGAACTAATGGAAGATATGAATAAAGTCAAGAAAATGATATATTAACAAAATGGAAATATCAACAAATAGATAAACAATGAAAAAAGAAACCAAAAAGAAATTTTAAACCTGAAAATTAGAATAAGAAATGAAAAATTCACTGGAGAGATTCAAAGGCAGATTCAAGCAGTCAGAAGAGAGAATCAGCAAACTTGAAGATAGAACAATTAAATTTATCAAGTCAGAGAAACAAAAGAAAAAAAAAAGATTGACCTGAACAAAGCCTAAGGGACCTGTGGGATTGGGATACCTTCAAGCAAACCAACCTATGTATTATGAAAGTCCCAGAAGGAGAAGAGAGAAAGCACGAAGAGATTATTTGAAGAAAAAACAGCCTAAAACTTCCGAAGTTTGATGAACGACATGAATATAAACATACATGAGACTCAGTGAACTCCAAGATAGGATGAACTCAAAGAGACCTCCACTGAGTCATATTATAATCAGACTGTTAAAAGACAGAGAGGATCTTGAAAGCAGTGAGAGAGAAGCAATTCATCACATACAAGGAATCTTCAATAAGATTATCAGCAGACTTCTTGTCAGAAACTTTCAAGGCTAGAAGGCAGTGGGCTGATATATTAAATATTTAAAGTGCTAAAAGAAAAAAAAAAAAACTCAATCAGGAATCCTACATCCAGCAGAAGTGTTCTTCCAACGTATGGAAGAAATTAAGAGGCTGGTTCAACATTCGCAAATCAATAAACATAATCCAGCATATAAACAGAACCAAAGACAAGAACCACATGATTATCTCAATAGATGCAGAAAAGGCTTTTGACAAAATTCAACAGCCCTTCATGCTAAAAACGCTCAATAAATTCGGTATTGATGGAACGTACCTCAAAATAATAAGAGCTATTTATGACAAACCCACAGCCAATATCATACTGAATGGGCAAAAACTGGAAAAATTCCCTTTGAAAACTGGCACAAGACAGGGATGCCCTCTCTCGCCACTCCTATTCAACATACTGTTGGAAGTTCTGGCTAGGGCAATTAGGCAAGAGAAAGAAATCAAGGGTATTCAGTTAGGAAAAGAAGAAATCAAATTGTCCCTCTTTGCAGATGACATGATTGTATATTTAGAAAACCCCATTGTCTCAGCCCAAAATCTCCTTAAGCTGATAAGCAACTTCAGCAAAGTATCAGGATACAAAATTAATGTGCAAAAATCACAAGCATTCTTATACACCAGTAACAGACAAACAGAGAGCCAAATCAGGAATGAACTTCCATTCACAATTGCTTCAAAGAGAATAAAATACCTAGGAATCCAACTTACAAGGGATGTAAAGGACCTCTTCAAGGAGAACTACAAACCACTGCTCAGTGAAATAAAAGAGGACACAAACAAATGGAAGAACATACCATGCTCATGGATAGGAAGAATCAATATTGTGAAAATGGCCATACTGCCCAAGGTAATTTATAGATTCAATGCCATCCCCATCAAGCTACCAATGAGTTTCTTCACAGAATTGGAAAAAACTGCTTTAAAGTTCATATGGAACCAAAAAAGAGCCCGCATCTCCAAGACAATCCTAAGTCAAAAGAACAAAGCTGGAGGCATCACGCTACCTGACTTCAAACTATACTACAAGGCTAGAGTAACCAAAACAGCATGGTACTGGTACCAAAACAGAGATATAGACCAATGGAACAGAACAGAGTCCTCAGAAATAATACCACACATCTACAGCCATCTGATCTTTGACAAACCTGAGAGAAACAAGAAATGGGGAAAGGATTCCCTATTTAATAAATGGTGCTGGGAAAATTGGCTAGCCGTAAGTAGAAAGCTGAAACTGGATCCTTTCCTTACTCCTTATACGAAAATTAATTCAAGATGGATTAGAGACTTAAATGTTAGACCTAATACCATAAAAATCCTAGAGGAAAACCTAGGTAGTACCATTCAGGACATAGGCATGGGCAAAGACTTCATGTCTAAAACACCAAAAGCAACGGCAGCAAAAGCCAAAATTGACAAATGGGATCTCATTAAACTAAAGAGCTTCTGCACAGCAAAAGAAACTACCATCAGAGTGAACAGGCAACCTACAGAATGGGAGAAAATTTTTGCAATCTACTCATCTGACAAAGGGCTAATATCCAGAACCTACAAAGAACTCAAACAAATTTACAAGAAAAAAACAAACCCCATCAAAAAGTGGGCAAAGGATATGAACAGACAGTTCTCAAAAGAAGACATTCATACAGCCAACAGACACATGAAAAAATGCTCATCATCACTGGCCATCAGAGAAATGCAAATCAAAACCACAGTGAGATACCATCTCACACCAGTTAGAATGGCGGTCATTAAAAAGTCAGGAAACAACAGGTGCTGGAGAGGATGTGGAGAAATAGGAACACTTTTACACTGTTGGTGGGATTGTAAACTAGTTCAACCATTATGGAAAACAGTATGGCGATTCCTCAAGGATCTAGAACTAGAAGTACCATATGACCCAGCCATCCCATTACTGGGTATATACCCAAAGGATTATAAATCATGCTGCTATAAAGACACATGCACACGTATGTTTATTGCGGCACTATTCACAATAGCAAAGACTTGGAATCAACCCAAATGTCCATCAGTGACAGACTGGATTAAGGAAATGTGGCACATATACACCATGGAATACTATGCAGCCATAAAAAAGGATGAGTTTGTGTCCTTTGTAGGGACATGGATGCAGCTGGAAACCATCATTCTCAGCAAACTGTCACAAGAACAGAAAACCAAACACCGCATGTTCTCACTCATAGGTGGGAACTGAACAATGAGATCACTTGGACTCGGGAAGGGGAACATCACACACCGGGGCCTATTATGGGGAGGGGGGAGGGGGGAGGGGGGAGGGATGGCATTGGGAGTTACAAGTGATGTAAATGACGAGTTGATGGGTGCTGACGAGTTGATGGGTGCAGCACACCAACATGGCACATGTATACATATGTAACAAACCTACACATTGTGCACATGTACCCTAGAACTTAAAGTACAATTTAAAAAAATTTTTTTTTAAATAAAACATTAAAAAAAAGCACAACTCTAATGGCCTTAAAGAGGAGGTAGAACATGATAGGGATAGAAAGTTTATTCAAAGGGATAATATCAGAGAACTTCCCCAACCTACAGAAAGATACCAACATTCAAGCATAAGAAGGTTATAGAACACCAAGTAGATTTAAGCCTAAGAAGCCTACTTCAAGGCATTTAATAATCAAATTCCCAAAGGTCATGGATCCTAAAAGCAGCAACAGATAAGAAACAACATACAATGGAGCACCAATACATCTGGCAGGATTCTTTTCAGTGGAAACCTTATAGGCCAGGAGAGAGTGGCATGACATATTTAAACAGCTGGAAAGAAAAAAAACACACACATACATACACATACACACAAAAACTTTTACCCCAGAATAGTAGATCCAGTGAAAATATTCTTTAAGCATGAAGGAGAAATAAAAACCTTTCCAGACAAACAAAAGCTGAGGGATTTCATTAACACAAGATCTGTCCTACAAGAAATGCAAAAGGAAGTTCTTCAGTGTCAAAAAAAGGATGTTAATGAGCAAGAAGAAATCATCTAAAGGTCCAAAACTCACTGGTAATACTAAGCACACAGAAACAATAGCATAACACTGTAGTGGTCATGTGTAAACTTCTCTTGACTTAAGTAGAAAGGCTAAATGATGAACCAATAAAAAATAATACTTACAACAACTTTTCAAGACATAGACAGTATAATAAGACATAAATAGAAACAAGAAAAAGTTAGTCAGTTGGGGGACAAAGTTAAAGTGTTGAGTTTTTGTTAGTTTTCTTTTGGCATTTTGTGCAATCAGTGTTAAGTTGTCATCAGTTTAAAATAATGGGTTATAAGATAGTATTGGCAAGCCTTATGGCAACCTCAAATCAAAAAAATATACAATGGATACACAAAAAATAAAAAGCAAGAAATTAAAACATATTACCAGAGAAAATCACCTTCAGTAAAAGGAAGACAGGAAGGAAAGAAGGAAGAGAAGACCACAAAACAAGAAAACACAACAAAATGGCAGGAGTAAGTCCCTGCTTAATAATAACAGTAAATGTAAATAACTAAACTCTCCAGTAAAGACAAAGTAGCTAAATGTATGTAAAAACAAGACCCACTAATTTGCTGCCTACAGGAAACACACTTCATCTAAAAAGATACACATAGACTAAAAATAAAGGGATGGAAAAAGATATTCGATGCAAATGGAAACCAAAAAGGGGAAGGAATAGCTATACTTATATCAGACAAAATAGATTTCAAGACAAAAACTATAAGAAGAGACAAAGAAGATAATTATATAATGATAAAGGGGTCAATTCAGCAAGAATATATAGTGATTACAAATATACATGCACCCAACACTGAAGCACCCAGATATATAAAGCAAGTATTATTGGAGATAGAAGCCAATACAGTAATAGCTGGAGACTTCAACACCCCATTTTCAGCATTGGACAGATGTCCCAGACAGAAAATCAACAAAGAAACATTGGACTTAATCTGCGTGGTAGCAAAAATGGACTTAACAGATATTTACAGAACATTTCATCCAATGGCTTCAGAATACACATTTTTATCCTTAGCACGTGGATCATTTTCAAGTATAGACCATATGTTAGGTCACAAAACAAGTCTTAAAACATTTTTTTTTAAATCTTGAAAAAATATCAAACATCTTCTCTAAACATAATGGAATAAAATTAGAAATCAATGACAAGAGGAATTTTGGAAACTATACAAACACATAGAAATTAAACAATATGCTACTAAATGACCAGTGGGTCAATCAAGAAATTAAGGTGGAAATTTTAAAACTTTCTTGAAACAAATGATAATGGATACAACATACCAAAACATATAGGATACAGCAAAAACAGTACTAATAGGAAAATTTGTAGCTCCAAGTGCCTACATAAAAAACTAGAAAAACTTCAAATAAATAACCTAATGATGCATCTTAAAGAACTAGAGAAGCAAGAGCAAACCAAACCCAAAAGTAGTAGAACAAAAGAGATAATAAAGATCCCAGCACAAATAAATGAATTTGAAATGAAGCAAACATTACACAAGACCAATGAAACAAAAAGTTGGTTTGAAATCAAGCAAACATTACACAAGACCAATGAAACAAAAAGTTGGTTTTTTGAAAAGATAAACAAAACTCAGAAACCTTTAGTTAGACTAACCAAGAAAAAAAGAGAAGACCCAAATAAATAAAATCAGAGATGGAAAAGGAGATATTACAGCTGTTACTGCAGGAATTCAGAAGATCGTAAGTGGCTACTATGAGCAGCTACATGCCAATAAATTGGAAAATCTAGAATAAATGGATAAATTCTAGACACATACAACCTGCCAAGATTGAGTCATGAGGAAATTCAAAACCTAAACAGACCAATAACAAGTAATGTGATTGAAGCCATAATAAAAAGTCTCCCAGTAAAGAAAAGCCTGAGACATCATGGCTTCACTGCTGAATTCTACCAAACATTTAAACAACTAATACCAATCCTATTCAAACTGTTCGGAAAGATAAAGGAGGAGGGAATACTTCCAAACTCATTCTATGAGGCCAGCATTACCCTGATACCAAAACCAGAGAAAGACACATTAAAAAAAAAAAAAATACTGACCAGCCTGGCCACCATGGTGAAACCTCATCTCTACTAAAAATACAAAAAATTAACCAGGCATGGTGGCAGGCACCTGTAATCCCAGATACTCAGCAGGCTGAGGCAGAAGAATCTCTTGAACCCAGGAGGCGGAGGTTGCAGTGAGCCAAGAAAGCGCCACTGCACTCCAGCCTGGGCAACAAAAGCGAAATTCCGTCTCAAAAAAATCAATAAAATAAATAAATAAATATAATAATAATAATAATACAGGCCAATATATCTGATGAATATTGATGCAAAAATCCTCAACAAAATACTAGCAAAACAAATTCAACAGTACATTAAGAAGATCATTCATCAGCCAGGCACAGTGACTCGTGCCTGTAATCCCAGCACTCAGGGAGGCCAAGGTGGGCAGATCACCTGAGGTTGGGAGTTCGAGACCAGCCTGATCAACATGGAGAAAACCCGTGTCTACTAAAAATACAAAATTAGCCGGGCGTGGTGGCGCATGCCTGTAATCCCAGCTACTCAGGAGGCTGAGGCAGGAGAATCACTTGAACCCAGGAGGTGGAGGTTGCAGTGAGCCAAGATCGTGTCATTGCAACAAGAGTGAAACTCCATCTCAAGAAAAAAAAAAAAAAAAAATCATTCATTATGGCCAAGTGGGATTTATCCTAGGGATGCAAGCATGTTTCAACACACACAAATCAATGTGATACATCACATTAACAGAATGAAGGACTAAAACCATATGATCATTTCAATTGACGCTGAAAAAGCATTTGATATAGTTCAACATCCCTTCATAATAAAAACCCTCAAAAAACTAGGTGTAAAAGAACCACACCTGAACATATTAAAAGCTATATATGACAGACACATAGTTAGTATCATACTAAATGGGGAAAAACTGAAAGCCTTTCCTCTTATATCTGGAACATGACAACTTTTACTACCATTATTCAACTGATTACTGGAAGTCTTAGCTAGACCAATCAAACAAGAGAAGGAAATAAAGGGGATCCAAACTGGAAGGGAGGAAGTTGAATTATCCTTGTTTGCAGATGATATGATCTTATATTGGAAAAACCTAAAGACTCTACCAAAAAATGATTAGAACTGATAAGCAAATTCAGTAAAGTTTCAGGACCTGAAGTCAACATACAAAATTGGTAGCATTTCTATATGCTAACAGTGAACAATCTGAAAAAGAAATAAAAAAGGAATCCCATTTACAACAGCTACCAATAAAAGTAAATACCTCGGAACTAACCAAAAGAAGTAAAAGATCTCTACAATAAAAACTATAAAACACCAATGAAAGAAATTGAAGAGGCACATAAAAATTGAAAGATATTCCATGTTCATGGATTGGAGGAATCAATATTGTTAAAATGTCCATAGTACTGAAAGTATTCTAGAGATTCAATACAATCCCTATCAAAATACCAATGACATTCTTCACAGAAATAGAAAAAAACTATCTTAAAATTTATATGGAACCACAAAAGACCCAGAATAGCCAAATCTATCCTGAGCAAAAAGAACAAAACTAGAGGAATCACATTACCTGACTTCAAATTAAACTAGAAAGCTATAGCAACCAAAACACTATGCTACTGGCATAAAAATGGACTCATAGACCAATGGAACAGAATAGAGAACCTAGAAATAAACCCACACACCTACAGTTAACCCATTTTTGACAAAGATGCCAAGAACATACACTGGGAAAAAGACAGTCTCTTCAATAAATGGTTCTAGGATAACAAGATATCCATATGCAGAAGAATTAAACTTGACTCCATCTCTTGCCTTTTATTTGAATTAAATATAAGACCTCAAACTGTGAAACACCTACAAGAAAACACTGAGGAAACTTTCCAGGACACTGGTCTGGGCAAAATTTTCTTGAGTAGTAATATCCCACAAGCACAGGCAACCAAAGCAAAAATAGACAAATGGGATCACATCAAGTTAAAAAGCTTCTGTACAACAAAGGAAACAATCAACAAAGAGACAACCCACAGAATGACAGAAAACATTTGCAAACTACCCATCTGACAAGGGATTAATAATCAGAATATATAAGGAGTTCAAACATCTCCACAGGGAAAAATCTAATAATCTGACTAAAAAATGGGCAAAAGATCTGAATAAACATTTTTCAAAAGAAGTCATTCAAATAGAAAACAGGCATATCAAAAGGTACTTAAGAACACTGACCATCAGAGAAATGCAAATCAAAATTACAATGAGATATCATCTTATCCTAGTTAAAACGGCTGTTATCTAAAAGTCAGGCAATAACAAAAGCTGGTGAGGATGTGGAGAAAAGGGAACCCTCATACACTGTTGCTGGGAATGTAAATCAGCACAACCATTATGAAGAACAGTTTGGAGGTTCCTCAAAAAACTAAAACTAGAGCTACCATATGATCCAGCAATCCCAATGCTGAGTATATACCCAAAAGAAAGGAAATCGGTATATCAGAGAGATATCTGCACTCTTATGTTTGTTGCAGCAGTGTTCACAATAGCCAAGATTTGGAAGCAACCTACATATCCATTAACAGATGAATGGATAAAGAAAATATGGTACATATACACAATGGAGTACTATTCAGCCATTAAAAAGAACGAGATTCTATCATTTGCAAGAACATGGATGGAACTGGAGGCCCTTAGGTTAAGTGAAATAAGCCAGGCACAGAAGGACAAAAATTGCATATTCTTACTTATTTGTGGGATCTGAAAATCAAAACAATTGGACTCATGGACACAGAGAGTAGAAAGATGGTTACCAGAGGCTAGGAAGGATAGTGGGGGCCTGGGGGAGAGGTGGGGATGGCTAACTGATACAAAAAAAAAATAGAAAGAATGAATAAGACCTAGTATTTGGTAGCACAAAAGGGGGGCTATAGTCAGTAATACTTTAACTGTACATTTAAAAATACCTAAAAGAGTTTATTATATGCCTGTACCAAAATATCTCATGTGCCCCATAGATATATACACCTACTATGTACCCACAAAAATTATAAACTAAAAAGTTTTTAAAGATATCACTTTACACCTACCAGCATAATGAAATTTAGAAAAATTATAAAGTAAGATAATACCAAATATTGATAAGGACATAGGAAGACAAGAACCCTTATGTACTACTTGTGTGAGGGTACACTGAAGCAACTATTTTGAAGAACAATCAGGTGGTAATTTTTAAAACTACATAGATATATGCTCTGTCATCCATCAATTCCACTTCTGGGTAAATATTTCAGGAAAACCCTGGCACAGTGGTATATGCAAAAGATGTTCATAAGGTTGTTCATTGTGCCACTATTTGTAGTAAGAGAGTTATAAGCAACGTAAGTGTTCATCAGTAATGGAAGAGATGTGTGAAATGTGTTTAGAGCATATACTGTAGAATACTAAGCATTAGTTAAAAGTCAATAACTAGGCCGGGCGCGGTGGCTCACACCTGTAATCCCAACACTTTGGGAGGCTGAGGCGGGCAGATCATGAGGTCAGGAGATCGGGACCATCCTGGCTAACACAGTGAAACCCCGTCTCTACTGAAAATACAAAAAATTAGCCGGGCGTGGTGGCGGGCGCCTGTAGTCCCAGCTACTCAGGAAGCTGAGGCAGGAGAATGGCGTAAACCTGGGAGGCAGAGCTTGCAGTGAGTGGAGATCGCCGCTGCACTCCAGCCTGAGCGACAGAGCGAGACTCCATCTCAAAAAAAAAAAAAAAAAATACAGCAAGAAGAAAAACTCTTAAATATATTTTACAAAGATAAATACATATATCCAGGAAAATATATCCAAGATAAGAGTAGATATTTATATGAAAATAGGAAATGGGAATAGGAATTAAGGATGAAAGAAAACAAATAAGAGGGCAAGAAGAACTTTGAAGAGATTAAAAATTATACTGTATTAGGACCTGAGTTGTATTGTAGACAGAAGTCTCTGCTCCTAAGTTATACATATGTACACATGATAAAGAACCCAAGAATGGGGTTCAATCTTTCAGTCTAAAGAATCATTGATACATAATTTTAAAAATTAAAACCAATCTGAATTATTGTTAGAGTTTATTGCATTATGGGAAGTGATGGGAGTAGGGTGGCTTTATAGATACATGCATATTAACATTTTCTTATTAAAAAAGAAGACATGTATTTGGTTGATTATAGGTGTTGATAGACAAAAGTGAGTTTTAAAATGTGAATTAAAAGTTTTAGGGTAATAGCCAGGTGCAGTGGTCCCAGCTACTTGGGAGGCTGAGGCAGGAGGATCACTTGAGCCCCAGAGTTCAACAACAGTTTGAGCACGGTCGTGTCACTGCACTTCAGCCTGGGGTGATAGGGTAAAACCCTGTCTCTAAACAGAAAAAAAAAAAAAGTTTTAAGGTAACCATTAGAGATCTAGACATGAGATTTATTTCTTTAAATGATTAGTGAAAAGATTGGAATTGAAAGAAAACTTAGTGCTCACAAGAAGAAAAGGCATAGGTAAATAGAAAACACACTAATAGTAGAAATAAGGTGAAATATATCAATAATCACCATGTGAGTTAAATTCTTCTATGAAAAAAGACTCATTAAGACTCATATTAGGAAAAATATGCAGTACTATACTGTTTTTAAGATATCCTAAAATAAATATATCAAACAAAACAGAGGCCCAAGTCAAAACCAAAATTATTTATCTACCTGGGATATTTTACAATGACTAAAATACGTAATCTACCAAGATAAAAGTCATAAACCTAATAACAGAGAACCAAACCAACTTCATAGTAAAAAAAATGCCAGAAATGCAAGGAGATACTGACAAATCTACAATAGTGGGGATAGACTTTAATATACCCATTTCCAAAGTTAACAAACTAAGTAGACAGAAAGTTATTTTAGGGAGAATCTGAATAACATAATTGTGCCTTTTATTAAGTTGTTATTATTATTATTTTTAGAGACAGGGTCTCTCACTCTGCTGCCCAGGCTGGAGAGCAGTGGTGTGATCATAGCTCACTGCAGGCTCAAGGGATCCTCCTGCCTCAGCCCCCAGTAGCTAGGACTACAGGCACATGCCATCACACCCAGCTAATTTTTAATTTTTTATAGAGATAGGGTGTTGCTCTGTCATCAAGGCCAGAGGGCAGTGGCGTGATCATAGCTCACTGCAGCCTCAAACTCCTGGCCTCAAAACAATTCTCCAGCCTTGGCCTCCCAAAATAACTGCCACTGTGCCTGGCCAGTTATTAATATTTTTAACTTGGAAATTCATCTTTCTTTATTCTGCTTTGGAATGCTGGAGCTGAGGCTCTCAAAACCATATTTCTGCTTTGACCACTGGTTTCCTGTTAGACTCTGACAATATGGGTGGTGCTAAAGGGAGACTGCAAAGCTGGAAGAGGAAAAAGGGGCTGATCTCTTCCTATCTGCTTCCCATGGGTTTCCTGACTGCTTGTGATTCCTGTGAATGCCACTGGAATAATGTGACTTTTGGTTTGTTTTGTTTTTGCTGTAGTCTAGCAAGTCTTTCCTCAGCAGTAGCTGAATCTAGTTTGCAGTTTTTCCAACTTTTATAAACTTGCTTCACTGTGACTCCTCCATAGGTACCAGCACCAGCTGGCCAGTATCCTCTTCTCAGCTACACAAAGCCCCTCACAGCTCAGAGACACCAAGAGCCAAGCAGCACCTCTTACCCAGAGGTCTAAATTTCAGGTGTCAGGAGCACCTCTTCCAACCTTCTAAAGTTGTATAATTTCAACCTCATTCTACAAAGAAAACTCCAGGCTCAGGTGGTCTTATGGTGAATTCTTCCAAACTTTAAGGAGAAAATAATAATAGTATATAAACTTTCCTAGGAAATGGAAAAAAATGAACACTTCCAAACACATTTTATCAGGCAAGCATAACCTTGATTATAAATCCTAACAAGAATACTGTAACAAAAGAAATCAATACACCAACACATCTCCCAAACATAGATGCAAAAATCCTTGACAAAGAATCCGCAAATTCAATTCGTGATATTCATCGTGACCAAGTGAGACTTTCAGAATAAACTCTCAGAAGTGTATTTCCACTATGAGGCTAGAATTTCTGGAACAAGGGGTGTCACTCACCTGTCCGGTCAACATCCTTTTTCATGGGCAGTACAGTATAATCCAGTTGCTCATCTGAGTCCTCAAGCATCCTTGGCTTGGACTGCAGCATGAATTGGGGCTCTTTCTGGGGACTTCCCCCGCCTCCATTCCAGTCCACTGACTCGTCAGAGAGCTGAACTTGCTGTAGGTATGGGATCCGGATAATCCTGTTTTCATCCAGGCTTAACTTCTTCAGTCTTCAATTAAGGAAAGTGAATATAGAATCATAGCAATAATGATACCTCAGGATTGTTTACCAAGCCACTTTAGGGAAAAAACATGGAATCAGGCTCGGATACTTATTCCTCTTGTGTGGCGTTGAGCCAGTGACTTCCTGTCTCTGGGATTCAATATCCCTGTCTCTAAAATGGGGATAATATTTATTAACCTTTCAGGGCTCTTGTGAAGATTAAATGAGGCAATATGTAAATGGCCTGGCACAAATTAGTATTCAGTAAATGGTAGTTGAATCCAAAGTAAATTTTCCAGGGAAGTAAAGCTTAACAATGTAAATGCCACTATTTTATTTACTTCAGTTAGAACTCAGGAATTAAATTTGTCTTTCTTATTCTCATTATTTTAAAAATTTTTCCTGTCTCTACTGTCAGGGTCTGGATCCTATCCTGGGTAAAATCTCCTCCTGTTTTCCTTTCTCTTTGCTGCTTCTAATTCAGTCATGTGATCAGAAATGTCCTCACTGATGGCCATTTTTATGGAGAAGCCAAAGCTCAGAGGGGAGAAATGACTTACCCATGGCCACAGAGTAGAGATAAATTGTGGAGCTAGGGTTTAAGCCCAAGCCTTTTGGCTTCTAGAACAGCACTGAGTGTGAGCAAGCCTGGGGATAGAGGAGCCCAAGCAGAGAACGGCTTATGGCTTTACCTCCTGAGCCCAGCCAGGCTGGCAAAGCAACTGGGGTTGGAGAGTCTGTTGTCATCCAGCATCAGTGTCTCCAGCGCTGGGAACCTCAAGATGTACCTCTTGCTTGTCAGCGATGTTACAGATGCCTCCCTGTGAGTTCAAAGATCTTGGGTAATGAGCAAGGTCGAGGGACAAACTCCACCATTCCCAGGAAGCCATGGAGGACAGGGAATCAATTAGGAGGCCTAACCAGCTTAGGAACTGTTCTAGTGCCCAAAAGAGGTCCCCACAGGGATGCACAGAAAGTATAATTCCTTCCCCACCTTCTCCTTTCCCAAACACTATTATACATACCATATCGTCTTCTGTATGGAGAAAGGTTACATACATCATTGAGACCAGGTTAGGGCAGGGTGGGGGATTGTATAGGTAGTGCTTATCGAAAATGCCAGAGTGAAAGAGGTATGACCAAGCTGGAGGGAGCATTCTGCTGGAGATCACTGCACAATTTTGACTCAGGAAGACTCCTTGTTATGCTGTGTCACCTAGTAGACTGGTAACTATGGGAGCACCAGGAGACAATGCCCTTGTTATAGACCATAGCTTTGCCAACTAGTAGGGTAAAGTAGGGTGGATTGAGGGCACCATCCCTGGCTGCAGTGAGGTTCTCTTCTCAAGTGGCTTCATAAAATGAACACACGAATAAGGACTGGAGAAGTTTCTTCTTAAACTCAAACTCTCTGAAGATTCCCAGAAATACCTAAGAGTGAGATTTAGGGGGGTGATGCTCTGAATTACAGGGGTGGGCAGGAAGTGGTGGCATTTTAAGTACTGCCATTAATGTGACCTCATTTGTGTCCTCCAGGTAGATGAGACCTAGGTAACTCTCTTCCACACAGGCAGATGATGCAAATAACATTTTCATTCTTCCCTCCATACTGTATGCCACCAATACACCAAAATAGTACACATAGGCACAAATGCATACAGTATACACATATATAAGCCACAAACACACACACACAACTAGAGGAAGGGAAACAAACATTTCTTTAGCACCTACTGCATTTCTGGCATTGTGCGATGTGTTTTGTATGTGTTATCCAAGGATAGGTATTATATACCTCCTTTACAGATTAAGAAAATGAAGCTCAGAGCAACTTGCCTGGTCTCATAGCTAGAAAGTGGGACAACTCAAACTAGAACCTGGGTCTGCCTGACTCCAAATCCCATGCCCTTTCCACTGCCAATCACACCTCTCACATTCACATCTACCAGCCCCATGCGGATTAAAGGATGGGGAAGTGGAAGGGGGAGCTGATGTCTGAGCTAGAGAGAGCTTAACGAAGGTTGGCAGTGAGTTCAAAAGCTAGGACAGTAATGTATACCTGAAGTCTGGGATATTTCACAGGTGAATTTAGAAAGGGTATATTCTAAATGAATGTATTACTAATTAATTAATTCATTCACACTCATGAATTTCTTTAACATATATTTATGTGGCCAGGTACTAAGAATACAAATAAAAGAACACATCCCTCCCCTCTAGGTGCTTACAGTCTGTGGAGTAGGTGGACACACAGCCTGCAGTGAGACAAACACTATAAAAGAAGTATGTGGGGAAGGCACCTATTCAGGAAAAGCAATGTTAAAGCAAAACCATGAGGAATGGAAAGTGAATTGTCATGCTCTTAACCAATGTGAAAGAAAGAGAACAGGGAAAAAAAATAATCTCTGGCCGGGCGCAGTGGCTCAAGTCTGTAATCCCAGCACTTTGGGAGGCCGAGACGGGCGGATCACGAGGTCAGGAGATCGAGACCATCCTGGCTAACACGGTGAAACCCCGTCTCTACTAAAAAAAAAAAAAAAAAATACAAAAAAAACTAGCTGGGCGAGGTGGCGGGCGCCTGTAGTCCCAGCTACTCGGGAGGCTGAGGCAGGAGAATGGCGTAAACCCGGGAGGCGGAGCTTGCAGTGAGTTGAGATCCGGCCACTGCACTCCAGCCTGGGTGACAGAGCGAGACTCCGTCTCAAAAAATAAAAAAATAATAATAATCTCTTCGTGGCTGGATCTGTAACAGTATTAGAAGCTATAGGCAGCCATGTTCCCCATCATAGCGTCTAGAAAGACACAGGCAGCCCACCTGTAAAGAAAAATGTGGCAAGTCACGGAGAAGAGGAGATGTGAAAGCTGAGAGACAGAACTTCCAGGCTGCTCCACAGTCCTCAGGGCCTACATTCAGTATGACCCTAAAGCACGGCTGTGAGATTCTCCAATGTTCTTACAATCAATTCCCCCCTGACTTTTTTTTCGTATCCTAACACTGACAGACTTCTATAGATTATGACAGTTCTGACTGGAAAAAGGGACAGGTCAGATAAACTTTCAGAAAGAGACCTGGCAACAGTGTGGGGAACAGGCTTGAAGTCCAAAGACCAGAGACACTTAACAGAGAAGGCAGGAAGCCTTTATAGTTCACAATATTTCAAGGTCACGGATGTGCCCTTTCCTCTTTCTGGAAAGACCAACTTTCATACACTGAATTTTTAATCTCTATCTGAGAGCTATTACAGAACAGTGCACAGCACCTCTGTTGATTTATAATTGATTGGCCAATCTTTATTTTACTCCAGTGAAATATGAAACAGCTAAGAAATAAGCCTTTAAAAAATTCCTCTTAAGCTCCATAATGCAGAAGTTGGCTCTGTCTTGTCTCTTGTGACAAGTTACACTACTTTGCTTTTTAAAGTTCCACCCTAATTATAGCATGGGAAAGTTTCATTTTTTGTGTCTAAAATAGACATCTTAAAATAGAGGGGCAGCCATCAGATGGGTGAGAAGACAGATGCCTACCTTCAGAGGAAAGCAGCAGGCTTTCCCACCGAGCCCCTCCTGTTGCAGTTTTGGAAGAAAAGCTCTTTGAAGTGGCAAAGTCTGTCCGTAGTGGAGAAGCCAGGGTTTCCAGCTGTTCAGAGTGGTGCTATTTTTATTATCAGTTCTCTTGCCAAACAGAATTAATACTACTTAAAATCTGAGAGATTTAATGAAGGTTTTTCAGAAGCTAAGGGTATGTGCAGTGGCTGGATTCAGCAATGGGAATTTGTGTACCATATTAGAAGATGCATGGGAAGTGGGGCCAGAATCCCTGAGCTCTGGCTCGGGTGCTGCTGCTGCTTTGCTTGCTGTGTGACTTCTGGCTGGTGTTGAGCATCTCTGGGCCTAGATCCTCTATCTATATGGTAAAAGGGGATTTATTTTACTTTACACTATAAGACTTTGGATCAGGCTAAAAATATTGCTCAAAAGACTGAACCAAGGGCTGCAACAAATAAGATGAAACTTAGCAAGCACTTACATTAGGACAAATGTCAGATCAGCTTCTGTGTTAAGATATAGAACATCAACTGTGCAAACACACAGAATAAGGGAGACATGATTTAACAGATTATGTGTAAAAGGGGATTATGATGTGGCTACTAAAAAGCTAGTGCTCTTTTAGGTGGCGCTATTTGGAATATAGTGACTAAAAGAAAGGAGGTAACAATTCATCCTCTGCTCTGTGCTGGTGGTGCCTGAGAACACCAACTTGTATGGTCTGAAGCAGAAAGGGAGTAGGCCTAATGAAAGAGCCAAAGTAGCAGATTTCAGCTCAAAACAAGTAATAGTCTAAAGATAGAATGGGTCAAATATGATTCCCCTAACTCATCCAGACAAAGAAAATAGCAAGAGATGGAGACACAAATAGTTCAGAATAGATGAGGTATATGATGAATTGAAAACGTGAAGAGAAAGGAGGATAGAGAAGCAGACAGAGTCAGGCCATAAAAAGCCTTGAGCGATGTTAATGGAGTTTATCTTTAGGACAGTGGGAACCTGCTAAAGGACTTTAAGCAGGGCAGTGATAGAATCACATGTGCATTTCAGAAAGATCACTCTGGCTGACAGATAGGAGGATGGGTTGGGAGGCAAGAAACTGCAGACTGGGACCAAACAGGAGGATAACAGGAATGAGCAGGTTTGAGAAGAATTTAGAAAGTACAATTCACAGCACCTGGTGATTGAATGAATGTGTGGAATGAGGGAGGCTGAAATGGGGCTAATGCTCAGGTTTCTAGCCTGGACAACTACATAGTAGATGGGAAGAAGTGCCAGTCAATGAGGCCAGGAAAGGAAAGAAAGGAATAGAGAGTGAGGAGGGCTTTTTGGCATGGGGATGTGTGTGAGGAGTTTGATAAGTAGGCTAAACAGGCTTATAGTTGAGAAGACTTGCGAGGAGAGGAGGCCACCAATAAAGAGTATAAAGATTAAGAAAAATAGTAGGTTGAGGGTGGATGACTGGGGAGCACCAAAGTTTAAGAGGCTGGCAGAAAAGGAACCCACAGAGCATACTGAATCTAGATAGATGAGTGGGATGAAAATAATGACAATGGTATTTGTCTGGAGCCCCACAGTTTTATTTTTATTTTTGTAGAGACAAGGTCTCATTACGTTGCCCAGGATGGCCTTGAACTCCTGGGCTCAAGCAATCCTCCTGCCTTAGCTTCCCAAAGTCTGGGATTACAAGTGTGAGTGACCATGCCTGACCAACCCACAGCTTTCAAAGTGCGCTGATTTCTTTTTTTTTTTTTTTTTTTGAGACGGAGTCTCGCTCTGTCCCCAGGCTGGAGTGCAGTGGCGCGATCTTGGCTCACTGGAAGCTCCGCCTCCCGGGTTCACACCATTCTCCTGCCTCAGCCTCCTGAGTAGCCAAGACTACAGGCACGTGCCACCACGCCCGGCTAATTTTTTGTGTTTTTAGTAGAGACGGAGTTTCACCATGTTAGCCAGGATGGTCTCGATCTCCTGACCTCGTGATCCGCCCACCTCGGCCTCCCAAAGTGCTGGGATTACAAGTGTGAGCCACTGCACCCAGCCCCAAAGCGTGCTGATTTCAATCACTACTCTGATGCAGGTAGGAATACATTTATTCTCCCCCTCATATATAAGAACATGGAAGTGCAGGGTGGGGGAGACTTACCTTATTTTATGTAACTAGGCTTTCCACTGAAAACAACTAGAATGATGAATAAAATATAAAAAGAAAAAAGATCCATCATTTTATTTTCTTTTGTAGAGATGGGGTCTTGCTATGTTGCCTAGGCTGGACTTGAACTCCTGGCCTAAAACAATCTTCCCACCTTGGTCTCTCAAGTAGCTGGCAACTACAGGCACACACCGCCATTCCCTGTGGTGGTGGATCCATCATTTTAATATGTGTAAGAGATGTGAAGAGAGTAAGGAAGCAGTATGCCAAATCTAAAATCCCAGAGGGAGAAACTTAACATAGGAAGCCACTGAAGCCTTGAGGGCATTTACTTATCCTGTTGAAACTGAACTATGGTTTGACAGTATCATGGGGCTAGAGAATCAAAGCCCGGGCACCCTGAAGGTGGGGAGTTTAATCAGAGACCCTTAAATGAATTTGGGATCCTAAAGGGATACACCCTCAGGGTGAAATTAACCAAAACTACACCCATTCTCCTTATCCCATAGCCAGAAGAAAACTGTCTTGGAGTGAACAGAGAAGGAGAAGGGGAAGGGCAGACTGGTCCTCTTGCAAAACTATAGCCCAAATCTGTATCATCAGAGTGGTTCAGAAAACACCCAGTCAGGAATTTAGCTTAAGCTTCTTCCATACTGAGTGACCCTAGGTACCAAAATAAATAGAAAGGTTTATAGTGTTGCAAACTAAATAATGTGGGACCAACTCTTTCCTGAGTAAAAAACTAGAAAACCCAGACAAAATATACATTTAAAAACAATCTGCCTTAAGGTACCTGGGAACTAACAAGCTGTAAAGAATTATGGTGCTAAGATTTGAAAAAAGAAGGAAATCCAAAGGGGTTCATGCAATACTTTTCCCCTAGGACTGTCTGCTGACTCCAGAAGTGGCTGAGAGGCTGAGAAGTTGAGCAGAGATTCTGACAACCCTACTGGGCCAGCGGCCGAAAACTGGAATCCAAGGCATGCCACAGAATGGAAGCCTGACTGCTCATGCTCTAAGTTAGGTCATTAGAAAACCAAACCCTCGAAGGATATATATACTAGAAATAGTATGGACCTTGCAGAGACTGAAGACTAGCTTCAAATAATTTCAATGTTTATAATTGAAATGAGATGATTTGAAATTATTAGTGATGTAGATCACCAGAAAACCCTTGATCTGGTAGGAAAAAAGTGATTTGAGTTGTCCAAAGAAAGAGCCATGGCCTCTCATTCAGTTCCTATTTATATTTAACTTAAAACTAATTAAGCTCAAATAAAATTGAACATTCAGTTCCTATATCACACTAGCTACATTGCAAGTGCTCAAGAGCTCAATATGCCTAGTAGCTAAACTATGAACAACACAGATACAGAACATTCCCAACATTGTAGTCAGTTCTACTGAACAGTGCTAAATTCAGCCTTGTAAGGATTACTAGACAGTGTCTGCAAATTGGTGCTAATATCTGTGGATATGAAAGGCATGGTAGACCATGCCTCACTCAAAAATGGGGGATCATAAAGGTCAGATGGAAGAATGAAAATTTAGCCAAAGTCTGTTTCACAACGGACCAGTGGAGTCATAAATCTACCTTGTGGTTTCTCCTCGGTTCCTGAATGTGTAACTGAAACAGACATACTAAACAACTGGCAGAACACCCACATTTATTTACTGAGCAACAAAGTATAGTCCATTATAGCAGGAAGTGTCCAACTGAAACCCCAGGAAACTTTCTTCCCAATAGTAAACCAAAAACAATACTGAATCCCTGAGGTAATTGCAGAGATTACTGCCATCACTAAAGACCAAAAAGATGGAAGGATAGTGATTCCTATGACATCTCTGTTTAACATCTCTTGTTTATTTAACTTGTGAAGAAGATATCCTTTGTTTATTTAGCTTGTACAGAAAACAGGTTTTGAAGAATGATTGTAGATTACTTACTGTAAGCTTAATCAAGAGGTGACTCCAACTTTCAGCTGCTATTCCAGATGTGGAATCTTTTTGCTGGAACAAATCAACCCAGCCCCTGGCACTGTGGATACAGCTAAGGACCTGTCAGATATTTCTTTCTCTTTATCAATTAACAAAAACTACCAGAAGCAGTCTGCTTTCACCTGACAGGGACAACAGTACACCTCTGTCCTTTTCTCTTGGGGCTATATCAACTCTGGGATCTTCTTGGTTATTTTGATATCCTACAGAATATCATGCTGATTGGACCCGGCAAGCAGGAAAAGTTGCAAACACCCTAGATGCGTTAGTAAGATACCTTTGTGTTACAGGATGGAGGTAAGCCCCCTCCCCCATCAAAATTCAGAGTACTATGATATGGATTAATTTTTTGTTGTTGTCCAGGTATCTGAAGCATGTTGTGATATATTTCTAATGTGAAAGACATAATCCTATACCTTGCTTCTTATTTATCTGACACTACTTGTAAGAAAAAAATCACAAAGTTTCATTGGCCTTTTTGGATTTTATTTGGATTTTATATTTATTTATTTTATTTATTTATTTATTTTTTTTTTGAGATGGAGTCTCACTCTGCCACCCAGGGTTGGAGTGCAGTGGTGTGATCTTGGTTCACTGCAACCACTGCCTCCCAGGTTCAAGCAATTCTCCTGCTTCAGTCTCCCGAGTAGCTGGGATTACAGGCACCCGCCACAACATCTGACTAATTTTTGTATTTTTAGTAGACACGGGGTTTTGCCATATTGGCCAAGCTGGTCTCAAACTCCTGACCTCAAGTGATCCACCTGCCTTGGCTTCCCAAAGTGCTGGGATTACAGGCATGAGCCACCGTGCCCATCCCCTTTTTAGATTTTAGAAGTGACATATAAAACATTTGTGCTGTTCTAACTCATTTACTAAGTATCCCACAAGGCTGCTAGTTTTGAGTGAGGCCCAGAGCAAGGCAAGGTTCTACAGTAGTTCCCAACTGTAATGCAAGTTGCTCTTCCATTGGGCATATGACTCAGCAGGTCCAAATGGCTTCTAAAGGACTATGGCAAATAGGTGTGCTGTACAGATACGGTACCATACATCCTGGATTTCAATGATAGCCTGAGTTTTCACCTGTTATCTCCAAATAATTATTAATACTGTCCCTTTTCACTCTCATATATGTCCTGGTTTGGATGATAAAGTACGTCATCATTCTACAAATACAGCCTTTTCTAGGTACCCATAGCAGATCCATTTTTGAGCAAAGTTATGCCCTATTCTGCAGATAACTATTTTGTTTTTGAAAAACAATTTCTTGCTTACTAGTACATGTTGGTAGAGGCCAAATACCTGACCACAGGATACTGTGTGATCATGCAACCTGAGCCACTCATCATGAACTGAACATGCAACAGAACTCCCCTATCAAGTGAAAGCAATATTTGAAATCAGGCTCCAGCAAGTCTGGAAAAGTTGCAGGAATATATGGCTCAGATTCCTATGGTGCATTCTCCTGCTGTATTGCTACCTCTCCATCAACCCTTAACTAAGGTCATGCGGCCATCTAATATAGGAAGAAAAACCTCCAGTTGGGTTTACAAATGACTTAGCATGATATGCTGATACCTTCTCAAAGTCAACTATTACAATATTATAGGCCCATATAGGAGTGACCAAAAAGACAGGGGAAGAGAAATCTTCTAAGTAGGCAGAACTTAGAACAATGTATCTGATCAGCCATTTGCTTGGTCAGAGAGATAGCCAGAAGTACAAATCTATACTGATTCATGGGCAGTGGCTGATGGTTTAGCTGAATAGTCAAAGCTTGGAAAAAATATGGGAAAGTGGCTGAAAGTATAGAGAAACATTATGTGACTTAACCTCTCAGAATGGACAGAGTATGAAGATTATTTGTGTCTCATATGACTGTTTCCCCAAGACTATCCCCTGTGGGGGAGACTCTCAATGGTCAGGAAGATAAGGTAACCCATTCCATGAATGTCCGTTACCCTCTTTCCCTTGGTGGCGGGGATGAAGGCTACACACTTCCTTTCACCAAAGCAAATCTGGTTATAACACTTGCTGAGTACTCAACCTGCCAATGGCAGAAGCCACTGCTGAGCCTCTAATATGGCACCATTTCTAGAGGGATTATACAGCCATCTAGTACCAAGTTGACTTTAAAAAGCAGCAGCAAGTTTTGTTTACTAGATTATAAATGTATTTTTGGATATAGATTTGCCTTCCCTGCCCACAATGTTCGACAAGTGGAATTAGAAACTGTTGTTACAATAATACTAGCTTTTGTAATTGCCCATGTATTTACCTTTAACGAGAGCTTTATTTCTTCTTACAGCTTTGAGTTACTGTCTAGCATCCTTTCATTTCAACCTGCAAAAATCCCTCTAGTATTTATGCAGGGCGGGACTGGTGGTAATTAATTTTTTTTACCTTTTATTTATCTGGGAATGTCTTAATTTCTTTTTTTTTTAAATTTATTTATTATTATTATACTTTAAGTTGTAGGGTACATGTGCATGACGTGCAGGTTTGTTACATATGTATACTTGTGCCATGTTGGTGTGCTGCAC